>NC_086451.1:437733365-437909166 GCF_028390025.1 Pseudophryne corroboree
AATGCTGGCCGCAGAGTGATTGACATGAAGAGGGCGTTTCTGGGTGTCAACTGACCGTTTTCAGGGAGTGTTCGGAAAAACGCAGGCGTGCCAGGAAAAACGCAGGCGTGCCAGGAAAAACGCAGGCGTGGCTGGGCGAACGCAGGGCACGTTTGTGACGTCAAAACAGGAACTGGATAGTCTGAAGTGATCGCAAGCGCTGAGTAGGTCTGGAGCTACTCTGAAACTGCACAATCTTTTTTTGTAGCAGCGCTGCGATTCTTTCGTTCGCACTTCTGCTAAGCTAAAATACACTCCCAGTGGGAGGCGGCATAGCGTTTGCACGGCTGCTAAAAGCTGCCAGCGAGCGAACAACTCGGAATGACCACCCTAGTCACTTTGACTTACAACGCACCAGGGCGGATTGTCATATTTGAAAATTAGAGAAAGTACAAAAAACACAGCGACGCGGAAAATCAATGGCGGATGCATGTGTCCGACAGAGAATCACCTCCACTGTACCCACAATACGGGCAGTATGGAGGATTACAGGTTACAGCAATTCAGGATGGGGCTAAGCTGTGTAACTAGAATGGAGATAGGTTCCCAGGATCCTGCTAAAACTTGGAGACGCACAGAGACACCAGAACCAAGAGGCCAGCCGTGACGAGGGACATCGCTTTGGTGGTGGCAGAGTTGCAGAGGTTTGTGTTGCAGCAGGATGGGTTAAGAAGGTTTGTAAGGGCACCAGGGTCACAGGAACCAGTGGAACTGCAGCCTTTATATTTATACATGGTGTTGCCTGCACAAGACAGAAGAATACATTGTTACAGTAGGTGACAATCATTTGTTAGCGTGTAAGTACAAGTCTCTAGAGTAGGGGCTTTCAAACCTGTTCTTCTGCCTCACCATCACCCAGGTGGATATAATATTGTTATTGTACTGTACGTTGGGTCTGAGGACAGGTTTAAGAACAGTCTTTAACAAGAGTTGTGTGTGCTTTCAGTATCTCTCTTTTTTTATTGGTAGTTCAAGAAAATGTAACATAACACCAAGTAAATAGTAAATAGCAAAATACAACAACAAAGGAAAAAGTACACCCTCTACCAATTTACTGCAATTAGGGCTATGTAGGAACGATGGCTCTTGTATGTGGATGTCCCTACTGTACTATTCAATGTACAGCGAGAGTCCCCACAATTAGGTTTCCTCTTCTTCCCCTCCCTTTGGGTCAATAGTAAAGAGCAAATAAGACAAATGGACATCAAATACGTAGGTAGCATATATATAAGCATACCATACAAAGTATAATAAATATTCCAGAGTCAGTGCAAGGTATAATAATAATAATAATAATCAATCATCATCATCATCATCGGGGACATTTACTAAAGTTGTTTTTTTTAGAACTGGTGAAGTTGCCCATAGCAACCAATCATATTCTATTATCTTCTAGAAGCAGCTAGATAAATGTTAAGTAGAATCTGATTGGTTGATATGGGCAACATCACCAGTTCTAAAAAACTCCCACCATAGTAAATTTATCCCATCGAGTTAATATTATGCATAAACATGTCAACCATGCCAAGGCTAGGTTAATGGAATATAAACAATAAATTAATAACCAGCATACTCATAAAACACCACTATCCCCGTCCCGGCAGAGACGGTATTGAGGCCGACACCAACGACCCCAAATCTTATGACACTTGTGATCAGCACTCCTAGAGGTGTATACTGTAAGTACCTCTCATGGTTCGCAGTGTCATTAACAAGAGCCTGCCATATATGTAGGGTAGGGGGAGCTGGAGCAAGCCAAATTCTAGCTATTACAACTTTGGCCAGACTGACCAGGCACACAACATATTTATATAAAGCATTATGGAAAGCCTTCTCCAGTGCAATACCAAAGAGGCAAACCCTGGGCTGTAGAGAGTGAAGAACAGGAGCAGCATCTCTGATACAATCCCAAACAGTAGTCCAAAACTGGAGGGCACCTGGACACTTCCATATCTCATGCCAGAAGGAACAGCACTGGGACAAACCGAGTCAGCTCGGAGACCCCTAGCATGTGAAGATACTGGCCAGTGACCTTGTGTAGGATATAAAAATGATTTTTTTGGAAGTGAAGGCAAGCAGTGGTGTCGCAAGTGCAACCAATAATCTTTTCCCAATCCTCGTTAGACAGGGCACCGATATCAACTTCCCATTTTACCTTCAAGGGCAACGACCCATCTGGGAGGGACTGAGAAATAATTAAGACTTAATTTTGAAGCTCTGCAAAGTAGTCTTAAGTGGGGTATCACATAACTGTGGCTGGTTCCCCCCAACTGGGCAGACAGAGCATGGCAAAGCTGAAGATAATGATTACAGGCAAAGTGAGACATTACACAGTCTTCACTTAGTTGCTGGAATGATTTGAGATGGATGCTCAGCATGGTAACCCTGTTCAATGATAACAGCACCATATTCAAACCAAAAGATAACGGTACTCACCTTGACCCAGCTCAGAGAAGGTCCCATTGATTCACAATGGAGTATCAGGGTAAACTCTGACACCCTCAAAGAGAGTATGTGCGAAGACAGTATTTCTACTCTATACACCATACTGCCTGCCCATCTACTGAGCAGATGTCACTGTATCTCCATTCACTATGATTCCTCTAAATCAGCCCTTTATCATCCAACTGTTTGTCAGTCTGCCTATATGATAGGGATACTATACTGGACCTTGGTTAGAAAAACTCACCATACATAGTGCTGGCAGACACACATTCATTTCCCGACAGGCACGTTTCAATGCCGATAGTTGTGCAGGCTTGGTCAATACAAACAAAGCAGTCCAGGGAATTACCTGCGGAACACAGAGCAATATCAATTATACAGTATGGTCAAAAGGTATATATATTTCTCTATCGTCCTAAGTGGATGCTGGGGTTCCTGAAAGGACCATGGGGAATAGCGGCTCCGCAGGAGACAGGGCACAAAAAAGTAAAGCTTTTACCAGATCAGGTGGTGTGCACTGGCTCCTCCCCCTATGACCCTCCTCCAGACTCCAGTTAGATTTTGTGCCCGAACGAGAAGGGTGCAATCTAGGTGGCTCTCCTAAAGAGCTGCTTAGAGAAAGTTTAGCTTAGGTTTTTTACTTTACAGTGAGTCCTGCTGGCAACAGGATCACTGCAACGAGGGACTTAGGGGAGAAGTAGTGAACTCACCTGCGTGCAGAGTGGATTTGCTGCTTGGCTACTGGACACTAGCTCCAGAGGGACGATCACAGGTACAGCCTGGATGGTCACCGGAGCCGCGCCGCCGGCCCCCTTGCAGACGCTGAAGAGAGAAGAGGTCCAAAATCGGCGGCTGAAGACTCCTCAGTCTTCTTAAGGTAGCGCACAGCACTGCAGCTGTGCGCCATTTTCCTCTCAGCACACTTCACACAACAGTCACTGAGGGTGCAGAGCGCTGGGGGGGGCGCTCTGAGAGGCAAAAAATAAAAAAATAAAAAAAAAATAAAAACCTTATTAGAGGCAAAAAATACCTCACATATAGCCCACAGAGGCTATATGGAGATATTTAACCCCTGCCTAACTTCAAAAATAGCGGGAGACGAGCCCGCCGAAAAAGGGGCGGGGCCTATCTCCTCAGCACACAGCGCCATTTTCTCTCACAGAAAAGCTGGAGAGAAGGCTCCCAGGCTCTCCCCTGCACTGCACTACAGAAACAGGGTTAAAACAGAGAGGGGGGGCACTGATTTTGGCGATATTGTATATATATAAAAGATGCTATAAGGGAGAAACACTTATATAAGGTTGTCCCTATATAATTATAGCGTTTTTGGTGTGTGCTGGCAGACTCTCCCTCTGTCTCCCCAAAGGGCTAGTGGGTCCTGTCCTCTGTCAGAGCATTCCCGGTGTGTGTGCTGTGTGTCGGTACGTGTGTGTCGACATGTATGAGGACGATGTTGGTGAGGAGGCGGAGAAATTGCCTGTAATGGTGATGTCACTCTCTAGGGAGTCGACACCGGAATGGATGGCTTATTTAGAGAATTACGTGAGAATGTCAACACGCTGCAAGGTCGGTTGACGACATGAGACGGCCGACAATCTATTAGGACCGGTCCAGGCGTCTCAGAAACACCGTCAGGGGTTTTTAAAAACGCCCATTTACCTCAGTCGGTCGACACAGACACGGACACTGAATACAGTGACGACGGTGAATAAACAAACGTATTTCTCATTAGGGCCACACGTTAAGGGCAATGAAGGAGGTGTTACGTGTTTCTGATACTACAAGTACCACAAGAAAGGGTATTATGTGGGAGTGAAAAAACTACCTGTAGTTTTTCCTGAATCAGATAAAATAAAATGAAGTGTGTGATGATGCGTAGGGTTACCCCGATAGCAAATATTGGCGTTATACCCTTTCCCGCCAGAAATTAGGTACGTTGGGAAACACCCCTTAGGGTGATAAGGCGCTCACACGCTTATCAAGTGGCGTTACCGTCTCCAGATACGGCCGCCCTCAAGGAGCCAGCTGATAGGAAGCTGGAAAAATATCCTAAAAAGTATATACACACATACGGTGGTTATACTGCGACCAGCGATCGCCATCAGCCTGGAGATGCAGTGCTGGGTTGGCTTGGTCGGATTCCCTGACTGAAAATATTTTATTCATGTAGAGCATTTAATAGGACAGGGTCTGTGACTGGTGATCATTGAGAAGTACAGTGATTGCATTTGTTTGGCCTCTTTAGATCACTTTCCCAAGACAAATGTCAAAAGGTAGCCCATAGCATACTATAGGGGATGAAGTCAAAATGCCGGCTGTCAGGATACTGGTGGTCAGGAAACCTATGCCGGAATCCCATCAGCCAACATTTTACTGGTGGCCGGCATCCCGACACATGCCCGGAATTCCCACTCGGGTGGTGAGTCCACGCCACCAACCAAGTGGGAATAGAACCTGTGAAGAGCGAAGCTCGCTTCCGGTATTACGGCAGACGGGATGCCGCTGTCAGGATACTGACAGCCGACATCACGTCCGACGGTATTACATACCGAATCGTACTGTAGGTTTATATAGGTATTCACATCCCAGAACTTGGTAAATCCAGCAGGATAGTAGAAGTGCCAGTCTCCCCTCACACACTACTACACCATGACATGTATACACAGCACAGGTACAGTACAGACAGCAGCAGTGCCAGTCTCCTCTCACACACTACTACACCATGACATGTATACACAGCACAGGTACAGTACAGACAGCAGCAGTGTCAGTCTCCCCTCACACACTACTACACCATGACATGTATACACAGCACAGGTACAGTACAAACAGCAGCAGTGCCAGTCTCCTCTCACACACTACTACACCATGACATGTATACACAGCACAGGTACAGTACAGACAGCAGCACTGCCAGTCTCCCCTCACACACTACTACACCATGACATGTATACACAGCACAGGTACAGTACAGACAGCAGCAGTGTCAGTCTCCTCTCACACACTACTACACCATGACATGTATACACAGCACAGGTACAGTACAGACAGCAGCAGTGCCAGTCTCCTCTCACACACTACTACACCATGACATGTATACACAGCACAGGTACAGTACAGACAGCAGCACTGCCAGTCTCCCCTCACACACTACTACACCATGACATGTATACACAGCACAGGTACAGTACAGACAGCAGCAGTGTCAGTCTCCTCTCACACACTACTACACCATGACATGTATACACAGCACAGGTACAGTACATACAGCAGCAGTGCCAGTCTCCTCCTCACACACTACTACACCATGACATGTATACACAGCACAGGTACAGTACAGACAGCAGCAGTGCCAGTCTCCTCTCACACACTACTACACCATGACATGTATACACAGCAAAAGTACAGTACAGACAGCAGCAGTGCCAGTCTCCCCTCACACACTACTACACCATGACGTGTACACAGCACAGGTACAGTACAGACAGCAGCAGTGCCAGTCTCCTCCTCACACACCACTACACCATGACATGTATACACAGCACATATACAGTACAGACAGCAGCAGTGCCAGTCTCCTCTCACACACTACTACACCATGACATGTATACACAGCACAGGTACAGTACAGACAGCAGCAGCGCCAGTCTCCTCCTCACACACTACTACACCATGACATGTATACACAGCACAGGTACAGTACAGACAGCAGCAGTGCCAGTCTCCCCTCACACACTACTATACCATGACATGTATACACAGCACAGGTACAGTACAGACATCAGCAGTGCCAGTCTCCTCCTCACACACTACTATACCATGACATGTATACACAGCACAGGTACAGTACAGACAGCAGCAGTGCCAGTCTCCCCTCACACACTACTACACCATGACATGTACACACAGCACAGGTACAGTACAGACAGCAGCAGTGCCAGTCTCCTCTCACACACTACTACACCATGACATGTACACACAGCACAGGTACAGTACAGACAGCAGCAGCGCCAGTCTCCTCTCACACACTACTACACCATGACATGTATACACAGCACAGGTACAGTACAGACAGCAGCAGCAGTGCCAGTCTCCCCTCACACACTACTACACCATGACATGTATACACAGCACAGGTACAGTACAGACAGCGGCAGTGCCAGTCTCCCCTCACACACTACTACAACATGACATGTATACACAGCACAGGTACAGTACAGACATCACCAGTGCCAGTCTCTCCTCACACACTACTACACCATGACATGTATACACAGCACAGGTACAGTACAGACAGCAGCAGTGCCAGTCTCCCCCTCACACACTACTACACCATGACATGTATACACAGCACAGGTACAGTACAGACAGCAGCAGTGCCAGTCTCCCCTCACACACTACTACACCATGACATGTATACACAGCACAGGTACAGTACAGACAGCAGCAGTGCCAGTTTCCTCTCACACACTACTACACCATGACATGTACACACAGCACAGGTACAGTACAGACAGCAGCAGTGCCAGTCTCCCCTCACACACTACTACACCATGACATGTATACACAGCACAGGTACAGTACAGACAGCAGCAGTGCCAGTCTCCCCTCACACACTACTACACCATGACATGTATACACAGCACAGGTACAGTACAGACAGCAGCAGTGCCAGTCTCCCCTCACACACTACACCATGACATGTACACACAGCACAGGTACAGTACAGACAGCAGCAGTGCCAGTTTCCTCTCACACACTACTACACCATGACATGTATACACAGCACAGGTACAGTACAGACAGCAGCAGTGCCAGTCTCCCCTCACACACTACTACACCATGTCATGTACACACAGCACAGGTACAGTACAGACAGCAGCAGTGCCAGTCTCCCCTCACACACTACTACACCATGACATGTATACACAGCACAGGTACAGTACAGACAGCGGCAGTGCCAGTCTCCCCTCACACACTACTACACCATGTCATGTACACACAGCACAGGTACAGTACAGACAGCAGCAGTGCCAGTCTCCTCACACACTACTACACCATGTCATGTACACACAGCACAGGTACAGTACAGACAGCGGCAGTGCCAGTCTCCCCTCACACACTACTACACCATGACATGTACACACAGCACAGGTACAGTACAGACAGCAGCAGTGCCAGTCTCCTCCTCACACACTACTACACCATGACATGTATACACAGCACAGGTACAGTACAGACAGCAGCAGTGCCAGTCTCCCCCTCACACACTACTACACCATGACATGTATACACAGCACAGGTACAGTACAGACAGTAGCAGTGCCAGTCTCCTCTCACACACTACTATACCATTGTAATACCCTACTGGTATCTAGTATGCAAGATCTGCAGTCACTGTGTATAGTACATCACAGTTACTTTACCCCGGCTTGTCAGGGGTTCAGGCACAGTTACCAGAGGGTCCCCTGAAGAATCAGGTCTTTAACTACAAGTACATTGTGGGTGTGGACTACAGGTGTCGGTGCAGCGCATAAAGAATTGGGCGCCAGGCCATCTCAGATAAACAGCATAAAGTTTATTTAAACATCAAACAGGGAGATTGCAGGGATAACTTGTGAACACTCCTCCAGCACAAAGCATAAGTTACAGTGGATCCCATATCAGGGCACCTCCTCCAGCGCATCGCTTAGTCGCAGCGGCATATATATAGCGAACATCAGTACATACCAGTGCATTCTGTGACCAGTAGTGCTACACATCAGGTTACCGTCTCTCTCTCTCTAACTGAGCGAGGATTCTTTTCCTTGGGGGGCTTCTAATCACAAACAACAAGTATGGGCCTTTGGAAAGAACAAAGGACCAAAAAAAGGAAAACTATATGCCTTTTCCTGGGCACACTTGAGAAAAATTGAAATGATGAAGTTATTAAAATTAAATTTTTATTAGTATATACTTAAGAAAAAAACGAGAGCTGGCATCAATGTTTAAAGAATATGGATGTTGCAGTACCAATGTACCTATTTTAGGCAAAATTGTGTTATTAGTGAGCGAAAATAAATAAACAAACCCTCAACCATAAAGAGAATTATTCATACATATCCTCCATGGAAAGGAATTTGGATGATTGAGGCCACTGCCTCGATTCCAATATAATCTGACAAATACTATGGACCTATGATCAAATTGATGTTATGAGTCCCAAATAGCTTAGGCTGTTGGAGCTTCTAATCACGCCACGTGGCTTTCCGACCACTTCACCCAGATACCTCTCGAGATACTTTTCCATGGGGGCACTTACTCACGCCGCGTGGCTTCCAACCACTTCACCCAGATACCTCTTGAGACTCACACCTTGAGCACACTTTTCTCCTGGCATCACCCTTTCACTGGATTCTGCATACTGCTGCTCTCACACTGCGATGTCTCCCTCTGTCAAATGCTTTGCTGTGGCTGGCATCACTCCCCACCTAAACATGTGGGGAGCCCTCACTGGGGCTACATCTTTCTGGTTAATCCACCACACTTCAGCTAGCTAAAACATGTGCTTCTCCTCACTGTCTGTCTGCTCTCTGCTCTGCTGCTGCTGCTCTCATTCTGTTGTAGCTGAGTTGTGTCTCACTGCAGGACAACCTTTATATAACCCTGCATTCCCAGAGTCACATTCTAAATCTGGGATTTCCCGCTCTGTCTTTCCCGCTCTCAGTTTCCCGCTCTGAGTCTGCAAATGAGTGAGTCATGCCCTTTGCATTTTGCAGACTGATCTGTATAGCTATGAGCTGTGCTGTTAACTCCTTCTGTGCTGCAAGCTGTAGGCTGCTGGCACAGTGCTTATGCAACTCCAGCAAACATTTCTCTATCGTCCTAGTGGATGCTGGGGTTCCTGAAAGGACCATGGGGAATAGCGGCTCCGCAGGAGACAGGGCACAAAAAGTAAAGCTTTTCCAGATCAGGTGGTGTGCACTGGCTCCTCCCCCTATGACCCTCCTCCAGACTCCAGTTAGATTTTTGTGCCCGGCCGAGAAGGGTGCAATCTAGGTGGTTCTCCTAAAGAGCTGCTTAGAAAAAGTTTAGCTTAGGTTTTTTATTTTACAGTGAGTCCTGCTGGCAACAGGATCACTGCAACGAGGGACTGAGGGGAGAAGAAGTGAACTCACCTGCGTGCAGGATGGATTGGCTTCTTGGCTACTGGACATCAGCTCCAGAGGGACGATCACAGGTACAGCCTGGATGGTCACCGGAGCCGCGCCGCCGGCCCCCTTGCAGATGCTGAAGTCAGAAGAGGTCCAGAATCGGCGGCTGAAGACTCCTGCAGTCTTCTAAAGGTAGCGCACAGCACTGCAGCTGTGCGCCATTTTCCTCTCAGCACACTTCACACGCAGTCACTGAGGGTGCAGGGCGCTGGGGGGGGGCGCCCTGGGAGGCAAATGTAACCTGTATAAAGGCTAAAAATACCTCACATATAGCCCCCAGAGGCTATATGGAGATATTTAACCCCTGCCTGGATTCACTAAATAGCGGGAGACGAGCCCGCCAAAAAAGGGGCGGGGCCTATCTCCTCAGCACACGGCGCCATTTCCTCTCACAGCTCCGCTGGTCAGGACGGCTCCCAGGTCTCTCCCCTGCACTGCACTACAGAAACAGGGTAAAACAGAGAGGGGGGGCAAATTTATGGCGATATTTTGATATATATAAAGCAGCTATAAGGGAGCACTTATTATAAGGCTATCCCTGTTATATATAGCGCTTTTGGTGTGTGCTGGCAAACTCTCCCTCTGTCTCCCCAAAGGGCTAGTGGGTCCTGTCTTCGTTAGGAGCATTCCCTGTGTGTCTGCTGTGTGTCGGTACGTGTGTGTCGACATGTATGAGGACGATATTGGTGTGGAGGCGGAGCAATTGCCAAATATGAGGATGTCACCCCCTAGGGAGTCGACACCAGAATGGATGCCTTTATTTATGGAACTACGGGATAGTGTCAACACGCTAAAGCAGTCGTTTGACGACATGAGACGGCCGGACAATCAATTAGTGCCTGTCCAGGCGACTCAAACACCGTCAGGGGCTGTGAAACGCCCTTTGCCTCAGTCGGTCGACACAGACCCAGACACAGGCACTGACTCCAGTGGTGACGGTGACGAATCAACCGTATTTTCCAGTAGGGCCACACGTTATATGATTTTGGCAATGAAGGAGGCGTTACATTTAGCTGATACTACAGGTACCACTAAACAGGGTATTATGTGGGGTGTGAAAAAACTACCTATAGTTTTTCCTGAATCAGAAGAATTAAATGACGTGTGTAATGAAGCGTGGGTTGCCCCTGATAAAAAGCTGATAATTTCAAAGAAATTATTGGCATTATACCCTTTCCCGCCAGAGGTTAGGGAGCGCTGGGAAACACCTCCTAGGGTGGACAAGGCGCTAACACGCTTATCTAAACAAGTGGCGTTACCCTCTCCTGAGACGGCCGCACTTAAAGATCCATCAGATAGGAGGATGGAAAATATCCAAAAAAGTATATACACACATGCAGGTGTTATACTACGACCAGCTATAGCGACTGCCTGGATGTGCAGTGCTGGGGTAGTTTGGTCAGAGTCCCTGATTGAAAATATTGATACCCTGGACAGGGACAATATTTTACTGTCGTTAGAACAAATAAAGGATGCATTTCTTTATATGCGTGATGCACAGAGGGATATCTGCACACTGGCATCACGGGTAAGTGCTATGTCCATTTCGGCCAGAAGAGCTTTATGGACGCGACAGTGGACAGGCGATGCGGATTCAAAACGGCATATGGAAGTTTTGCCGTATAAAGGGGAGGGGTTATTTGGAGTCGGTCTATCAGATTTGGTGGCCACGGCTACAGCCGGGAAATCCACCTTTCTACCTCAAGTCACTCCCCAACAGAAAAAGGCACCGACTTTTCAACCGCAGCCCTTTCGTTCCTTTAAAAATAAGAGAGCAAAGGGCTATTCATATCTGCCACGAGGCAGAGGTCGAGGGAAGAGACAGCAACAGGCAGCTCCTTCTCAGGAACAGAAGCCCTCCCCGGCTTCTACAAAAGCCTCAGCATGACGCTGGGGCTTCTCAAGCGGACTCGGGGACGGTGGGTGGTCGTCTCAAAAATTACAGCGCGCAGTGGGCTCACTCGCAGGTAGATCCCTGGATCCTGCAGATAATATCTCAGGGGTACAGGTTGGAATTAGAGACAGATCCACCTCGCCGTTTCCTGAAGTCTGCTTTACCAACGTCCCCCTCCGAAAGGGAGACGGTTTTGGAAGCCATTCACAAGCTGTACTCTCAGCAGGTGATAGTCAAGGTACCTCTTCTACAACAAGGGAAGGGGTATTATTCCACTCTTTTTGTGGTACCGAAGCTGGATGGCTCGGTAAGGCCTATTCTAAATCTGAAGTCCTTGAACCTGTACATAAAGAAGTTCAAGTTCAAGATGGAGTCACTCAGAGCAGTGATAGCGAACCTGGAAGAGGGGGACTTTATGGTATCCTTGGACATCAAGGATGCGTATCTCCACGTTCCAATTTACCCCTCACACCAGGGGTACCTCAGGTTCGTTGTACAAAACTGTCACTATCAGTTTCAGACGCTGCCGTTCGGATTGTCCACGGCACCTCGGGTCTTTACAAAGGTAATGGCCGAGATGATGATTCTTCTTCGAAGAAAAGGCATATTAATTATCCCATACTTGGACGATCTCCTAATAAGGGCAAGGTCCAGAGAACAGCTAGAGATGGGATTAGCACTGTCTCAAGAAGTGCTAAAACAGCACGGGTGGATTCTGAATATTCCAAAATCCCAGTTAATGCCGACAACTCGTCTGCTGTTCCTAGGGATGATTCTGGACACGGTTCAGAAAAAGGTTTTTCTCCCGGAGGAAAAAGCCAAGGAGTTATCCGAGCTTGTCAGGAACCTCCTAAAACCAGGAAAGGTGTCTGTACATCAATGCACAAGAGTCCTGGGAAAAATGGTGGCTTCTTACGAAGCAATTCCATTCGGCAGATTCCACGCAAGAATTTTCCAAAGGGATCTGTTGGACAAATGGTCAGGGTCGCATCTTCAGATGCACCTGCGGATAACCCTGTCTCCAAGGACAAGGGTGTCTCTTCTGTGGTGGTTGCAGAGTGCTCATCTATTGGAGGGCCGCAGATTCGGCATACAGGATTGGATCCTGGTGACCACGGACGCCAGCCTGAGAGGCTGGGGAGCAGTCACACAAGGAAGAAACTTCCAGGGAGTATGGACGAGCCTGGAAACGTCTCTTCACATAAACATTCTGGAACTAAGAGCAATATACAATGCTCTAAGCCAGGCAGAACCTCTGCTTCAGGAAAAACCGGTGTTGATCCAGTCGGACAACATCACGGCAGTCGCCCATGTGAACAGACAGGGCGGCACAAGAAGCAGGAGTGCAATGGCAGAAGCTGCAAGGATTCTTCGCTGGGCAGAGAATCATGTGATAGCACTGTCAGCAGTGTTCATCCCGGGAGTGGACAACTGGGAAGCAGACTTCCTCAGCAGACACGATCTTCACCCGGGAGAGTGGGGACTTCATCCAGAAGTCTTCCACATGCTGGTAACCCGTTGGGAAAGACCAATGGTGGACATGATGGCGTCTCGCCTCAACAAAAAACTGGACAGGTATTGCGCCAGGTCAAGAGATCCGCAGGCAATAGCTGTGGACGCGCTGGTAACGCCTTGGGTGTACCAGTCGGTGTATGTGTTTCCTCCTCTGCCTCTCATACCAAAAGTATTGAGAATTATACGGCAAAGAGGCGTAAGAACGATACTAGTGGTTCCGGATTGGCCAAGAAGGACTTGGTACCCGGAACTTCAAGAGATGATCACGGAAGATCCGTGGCCTCTACCTCTAAGGAGGGACTTGCTTCAGCAGGGTCCCTGTCTGTTTCAAGACTTACCGCGGCTGCGTTTGACGGCATGGCGGTTGAACGCCGGATCCTAAAGGAAAAAGGCATGCCGGAAGAAGTCATTCCTACTTTGATTAAAGCAAGGAAGGAAGTAACCGTGCAACATTATCACCGAATTTGGCGAAAATATGTTGCGTGGTGCGAAGATCGGAGTGCTCCGACGGAGGAATTTCAACTGGGTCGATTCCTACATTTCCTGCAATCAGGATTGTCTATGGGTCTCAAATTGGGATCTATTAAGGTTCAAATTTCGGCCCTGTCGATTTTCTTTCAAAAAGAATTGGCTTCAGTCCCTGAAGTCCAGACCTTTGTTAAGGGAGTGCTACATATACAGCCTCCTGTGGTGCCTCCAGTGGCACCGTGGGATCTCAATGTGGTTTTGGACTTTCTAAAATCTCATTGGTTTGAACCACTAAAGAAGGTGGATTTGAAATATCTCACATGAAAAGTGACCATGCTTCTAGCCCTGGCTTCGGCCAGGAGAGTGTCAGAACTGGCAGCTTTATCTTACAAAAGCCCATATCTGATTTTCCATTCGGACAGGGCAGAACTGCGGACTCGTCCGCATTTTCTCCCTAAGGTGGTGTCAGCATTTCATCTGAACCAGCCTATTGTAGTGCCTGCGGCTACAAGTGACTTGGAGGACTCCAAGTTACTGGACGTTGTCAGAGCATTAAAAATATATATTGCAAGGACAGCTGGAGTCAAAAAATCTGACTCGTTGTTTATATTGTATGCACCCAACAAGATGGGTGCTCCTGCGTCTAAGCAGACGATTGCTCGTTGGATCTGTAGCACAATCCAACTTGCACATTCTGTGGCAGGCCTGCCACAGCCTAAATCTGTAAAGGCCCACTCCACAAGGAAGGTGGGCTCATCTTGGGCGGCTGCCCGAGGGGTCTCGGCATTACAACTTTGCCGAGCAGCTACGTGGTCAGGGGAGAACACGTTTGTAAAATTTTACAAATTTGATACTCTGGCTAAGGAGGACCTGGAGTTCTCTCATTCGGTGCTGCAGAGTCATCCGCACTCTCCCGCCCGTTTGGGAGCTTTGGTATAATCCCCATGGTCCTTTCAGGAACCCCAGCATCCACTAGGACGATAGAGAAAATAAGATTTTACTTACCGATAAATCTATTTCTCGGAGTCCGTAGTGGATGCTGGGCGCCCATCCCAAGTGCGGATTATCTGCAATAATTGTACATAGTTATTGTTAACTAATTCGGGTTATTGTTGAAGGAAGCCATCTTTCAGAGGCTCCGCTGTTATCATACTGTTAACTGGGTTTAGATCACAAGTTGTACGGTGTGATTGGTGTGGCTGGTATGAGTCTTACCCGGGATTCAAAATCCTCCCTTATTGTGTACGCTCGTCCGGGCACAGTACCTAACTGGAGTCTGGAGGAGGGTCATAGGGGGAGGAGCCAGTGCACACCACCTGATCTGGAAAAGCTTTACTTTTTGTGCCCTGTCTCCTGCGGAGCCGCTATTCCCCATGGTCCTTTCAGGAACCCCAGCATCCACTACGGACTCCGAGAAATAGATTTATCGGTAAGTAAAATCTTATTTTTACTTTTATTAAAGTCATGCTGGCACCTGTAGTGCCACAGTTGATTTGGGCTGCAGTTTCAGGGTATCACACCATGACATGTACACACAGCACAGGTACAGTACAGACAGCAGCAGTGCCAGTCTCCCCTCACACACTACTACACCATGACATGTACACACAGCACAGGTACAGTACAGACAGCAGCAGTGCCAGTCTCCCCTCACACACTACTACACCATGACATGTACACACAGCACAGGTACAGTACAGACAGCAGCAGTGCCAGTCTCCTCCTCACACACTACTACACCATGATATGTATACACAGCACAGGTACAGTACAGACAGTAGCAGTGCTAGTCTCCCCTCACACACTACTACACCATGACATGTATACACAGCACAGGTACAGTACAGACAGCAGCAGTGCCAGTCTCCCTTCACACACTACTACACCATGACATGTACACACAGCACAGGTACAGTACAGACAGCAGCAGTGCCAGTCTCCTCCTCACACACTACTACACCATGACATGTATACACAGCACAGGTACAGTACACACAGCAGCAGTGCCAGTCTCCTCTCACACACTACTACACCATGCATGTATACACAGCACAGGTACAGTACAGACAGCAGCAGTGCCAGTCTCCCTTCACACACTACTACACCATGACATGTACACACAGCACAGGTACAGTACAGACAGCAGCAGTGCCAGTCTCCCCTCACACACTACTACACCATGACATGTATATACAGCACAGGTACAGTACAGACAGCAGCAGTGCCAGTCTCCCCTCACACACTACTACATCATGACATGTACACACAGCACAGGTACAGTACAGACAGCAGCAGTACCAGTCTCCTCTCACACACTACTACACCATGACATGTATACACAGCACAGGTACAGTACAGACAGCAGCAGTGCCAGTCTCCCCTCACACACTACTACACCATGACATGTATACACAGCACAGGTACAATATAGACAGCAGCAGTGCCAGTCTCCTCCTCACACACTACTACACCATGACATGTACACACAGCACAGGTACAGTACACAGCAGCAGTGCCAGTCTCCTCTCACACACTACTACACCATGACATGTACACACAGCACAGGTACAGTACACACAGCAGCAGTGCCAGTCTCCTCCTCACACACTACTACACCATGACATGTATACACAGCACAGGTACAGTACAGACAGCAGCAGTGCCAGTCTCCCCTCACACACTACTACACCATGACATGTACACAGCACAGGTACAGTACAGACAGCAGCAGCAGCGCCAGTCTCCTCCTCACACACTACTACACCATGACATGTATACACAGCACAGGTACAGTACAGACAGCAGCAGTGCCAGTCTCCTCCTCACACACTACTACACCATGACATGTATACACAGCACAGGTACAGTACAGACAGCAGCAGTGCCAGTCTCCCCTCACACACTACTACACCATGACATATATACACAGCACAGGTACAGTACAGACAGCAGCAGTATCAGTCTCCCCTCACACACTACTACACCATGACATGTACACACAGCACAGGTACAGTACAGGCAGCAGCAGTGCCAGTCTCCCCTCACACACTTCTACACCATGACATGTACACACAACACAGGTACAGTACAGACAGTAGCAGCGCCAGTCTCCCCTCACACACTACTACACCATGACGTGTATACACAGCACAGGTAGAGTACAGACCAGCCGTAGAATGCGCTTACTGAATCGTGTTACAAATCCAGCGAGCAATAGTCTGCTTTGAAGCAGGGGCACCAATCTTGTTGGTTGCATACAGGACAAACAGCGCTTCAGTTTTCCTGACTCTAGCCGTCCTGGCCACGTAAATTTTCAAAGCCCTGACCACATCAAGTAACTCGGAATCCTCCAAGTCACGCGTAGCCACAGGCACCACAATAGGTTGGTTCATATGAAAAGATGAGACCACTTTTGGCAGGAATTGAGGACGGGTCCGCAATTCCGCTCTATCCACATGGAATGCAAAATATGTGCTTTTATGTGACAAAGCCGCTAATTCCGACACTCGCCTAGCCGAAGCCAAGGCTAATAACATGACCACCTTCCACGTGAGATATTTCAACTCCACCGTTTTAAGTGGTTCAAACCAGTGTGATTTTAGAAAACTTAACACCACGTTAAGGTCCCAAGGTGCCACCGGAGGCACAAAAGGAGGTTGAATATGCAGCACTCCTTTTACAAAAGTCTGAACTTCTGGAAGAGAAGCCAATTCTTTTTGAAAGAAAATGGATAAGGCCGAAATCTGGACCTTAATGGAGCCTAATTTTAGGCCCAAAATCACTCCAGTTTGTAGGAAGTGAAGGAAATGGCCCAGATGGAATTCTTCCATAGGAGCATTCCTGGCCTCACACCAAGAAACATATTTTCGCCATATACGGTGATAATGTTTTGACGTTACATCCTTCCTAGCCTTTATCAGCGTAGGGATGACCTCAACCGGAATGCCTTTCTCTGCTAGGATCCGGCGTTCAACCGCCATGCCGTCAAACGCAGCCACGGTAAGTCTTGGAACAGACAGGGCCCCTGCTGCAACAGGTCCTGTCTTAGAGGAAGAGGCCACGGATCTTCTGTGAGCATTTCCTGCAGATCCGGATACCAGATCCTCCGTGGCCAATCTGGAACAATGAGGATTGTTCTCACTCCTCTTTGTCTTATTATCCTCAACACCTTGGGTATGAGAGGAAGAGGAGGAAATACATAGACCGACCGGAACACCCACGGTGTCACTAGGGCGTCTACAGCTACTGCCTGAGGGTCTCTTGACCTTGCGCAATACCTCTGTAGCTTTTTGTTGAGGCGGGACGCCATCATGTCTATCTGTGGCAGTTAACACCGACTTCCTGATGAAGTCCCCACTCTCCCGGATGTAGGTCGTGTCTGCTGAGAAAGTTTGCTTCCCAGTTGTCCACTCCCGGAATGAACACTGCTTACAGTGCGCTTACGTGATTCTCCGCCCAGCAAAGAATCCTGGTGGCTTCTGCCATCACCACTCTGCTCCTTGTGCCGCCTTGGCGGTTTACATGAGCCACTGCGGTGACGTTGTCGCACTGGATCAGAACCGGTTGGTTCGCGAAGTAAGGTCTCCGCTTGACGTAGGGCGTTGTATATGGCCCTTAGTTCCAGGATGTTGATGTGAAGACAAGTCTCTTGACTTGACCAAAGACCTTGGAAATTTCTTCCCTGTGTGACTGCTCCCCAACCTCGGAGGCTTGCGTCTGTGGTCACCAAGATCCAGCCCTGAATGCCGAATCTGCGGCCCTCGAGAAGGTGAGCACTCTGCAGCCACCACAGGAGTGATACCCTGGCCCTGGGGGACTGGGTGATCAACCGATGAATCTGTAAATGTGACCCGGACCACTTGTCCAGTAGGTCCCATTGGAAAGTCCTCGCATGGAACCTGCCGAAGGGAATGGCCTCGTATGATGCCACCATCTTTCCCAGGACTCGAGTGCAGTGATGCACTGACACCTGTTTTGGTTTCAATAGGTTCCTGACAAGAGTCATGAGTTCCTGGGCCTTTTCTATCGGGAGATAAACCCTCTTCTAGTCCGTGTCCAGAATCATGCCCAAGAAAGACAGACGAGTCGTAGGAACAACCTGCGACTTCGGGAAATTGAGAATCCAGCCGTGTTGCTGTAACACTTTCAGTGAAAGTGATACGCTGTTCAGCAACTGCTCTCTTGATCTCGCTTTTATGAGGAGATCGTCCAAGTACGGGATAATTGTGACACCTTGCTTGCGCAGGAACACCATCATTTCTGCCATTACCTTGGTGAAAATTCTCGGGGCCGTGGAGAGACCAAATGGCAACGTCTGAAATTGGTAATGACAGTCCTGTACCGCAAATCTGAGATACGCCTGATGAGGTGGATACATGGGGACATGAAGGTATGCATCCTTTATGTCCAGGGACACCATAAAATCCCCCCCTTCCAGGCTTGCGATGACCGCTCTTAGCGATTCCATCTTAAACTTGAACCTTTTCAAGTATAGGTTCAGGGATTTCAAATTTAATATGGGTCTGACCGAACTGTCCGGTTTCGGGACTACAAACATGGTCGAGTAATATCCCTTTCCTTGTTGGAGGAGGGGAACCTTGACCTGTTGAAGATACAGTTTTTGAATTGCATATAACACTATCTCCCTTTCCTGGGGAGAAGTTGGTAGGGCCGATTTGAAAAATCGGCGAGGAGGCACTTCTTCGAATTCTAGCTTGTAACCCTGAGAAACAATTTCTATTGCCCAGGGATCCACCTGGGAGTGAACCCAGATGTGGCTGAAATTCCGAAGACGTGCCCCCACTGGGCCGGACTCCGACAGGGGAGCCCCAGCGTCATGCGGTGGATTTTGTAGAGGTCGGGGAGGACTTCTGCTCCTGGGAACTAGCTGTGTTGTGCAGCTTTTTTTTCTCTGCCCCTACCTCTGGCAAGAAAGGACGCACCTCGCACTTTCTTGTTTCTTTGTGACCGAAAGGACTGCATTTGATAATGCGGTGCTCTCTTATGCTGTGAGGGAACATAAGGCAAAACATTTGATTTTCCAGCTGTAGCTGTGGAGACTAGGTCCGAGAGACCTTCCCCAAACAATTCCTCACCCCTGTAAGGTAAAACCTCCATATGCCTTTTTGAGTCGGCATCACCTATCCATTGCCGTGTCCATAGGACTCTTCTGGCAGAAATCGACATAGCGTTTATTCTAGAACCCAGTAGACTAATGTCTCTTTGAGCATCTTTCATATATAGGACAGCATCTTTTATATGCCCCAGGGTCAATAAAATAGTATCCTTATCTAGGGTATCCATCCCCTCAGATAAGGTATCCGTCCATGTCGCTACAGCACTACACACCCAGGCCGACGCAATTGCCAGTCTGAGTAAGGTACCTGAATGTGTATAAATGGACTTCAGGGTAATCTCCTGTTTGCGGTCAGCAGAATATTTGAGGGTAGCCGTATCCTGGGACGGGAGGGCTACTTTCTTGGATAAGCGTGTTAATGCTTTGTCCACCCTAGGGGAGGATTCCCATCGTAACCTATCCGTTGACGGGAAAGGATACGCCATAAGAATCCTTTTGGAAATCTGCAGTCTTTTATCTGGAGATTCCCAAGCTTTTTCACATAACTCGTTCAGCTCGTGTGAGGGGGGAAAGGTTACCTCATGCTTCTTTCCCTTGTACATATGTACCCTCTTGTTAGGGACAGGGGGTTCCTCTGTGATGTGCAAAACATCTTTTATTGCCATAATCATATATCGAATGGATTTTGCCAATTTTGGCTGTAACTTTGCATCATCGTAATCGACACTGGAGTCAGAATCCGTGTCGGTATCTGTGTCAACAATCTGGGATAGTGGGCGCTTATGAGACCCTGACGGTCCCTGCGACATAGGATCAGGCATGGGTTGAGACCCTGACTGTCCCAAAGCTTCAGCCTTGCCTAATCTTTTGTGCAATGAGTTTACACTAGCATTTAAAACATTCCACATATCCATCCAGTCAGGTGTCGGCACTGTCGGCGGAGACACCACATTCATTTGCTCCCGCTCCTCTCTAACATAGCCTTCTTCCTCAGACATGTCGACACACGCGTACACACCACACACTCAGGGAATGCTCTTTCTGAAGACAGTTCCCCCACAAGGCCCTTTGGAGAGACAGAGAGAGAGTATGCCAGCACACACCCCAGCGCTATATAACCCAGGAAATAACACAGTAACTTAATGTTTGCCCAGTAGCGCTGCTGTATGTAATTTGCGCCGAATTATGTGCCCCCCCTCTCTTTTCAACCCTCTTGTCTACCGTGGTATAAGCAGGGGAGAGTCCGGGGAGCTTCCCCTCAGTGGTGCTGTGGAGAAAAAATGGCGCTGGTGAGTGCTGAGGGAGAAGCCCCGCCCCCTCGGCGGTGGGCTTCTGTCCCGCTTAAAATGTAAAATTGGCGGGGGCTCAGACATATATACAGTGCCCAGCTGTATATATGTTATATTTTTGCCAAAAAGAGGTTTATATTGCTGCCCAGGGCGCCCCCCCTGCGCCCTGCACCCTTACAGTGACCGGAGTATGTGAGGAGTATGGGAGCAATGGCGCACAGCTGCAGTGCTGTGCGTTACCTCAGTGAAGATCATGAAGTCTTCTGCCGCCTCTGAAATCTTCTTTTCTTCTCATACTCACCCCGGCTTCTATCTTCCGGCTGTGCTAGGGGGACGGCGGCGCGGCTCTGGGACGGACGGCGAGGGTGAGATCCTGCGTACCAATCCCTCTGCAGCTAATGGTGTCCAGTAGCCTAAGAAGCAGGACCTTGCAACTCAGAGAGTAGGGCTGTTTCTCTCCCCTCAGTCCCTCGATGCAGGGAGTCTGTTGCAAGCAGTGCTCCCTGAAAATAAAAAACCTAACAAAATACTTTCTGTCAGAAAGCTCACGAGAGCTCCTGAAAAGCACCCAGTCTCCACTGGGCACAGTATCAAACTGAGGTCTGGAGGAGGGGCATAGAGGGAGGAGCCAGTGCACACCCAGAACTAAAGTCTTTCTTAAAGTGCCCATGTCTCCTGCGGAGCCCGTCTATCCCCATGGTCCGTACGGAGTCCTCAGCATCCTCTAGGACGTTAGAGAAAGAGGCAATTTGGAGGCCCTTGCAGAAACTGGCTTTATTTGACCTAAGTTGCCCCCCCCTCCAGTGTGTACTCCGAAAGAGTGTTTAGTGCAGCCGCTCACTTTGTCAGCAATCGGCGTACGAGGTTACTTCCAGAAAATGTGGAGAAGATGATGTTCATCAAAATTAATTATAATCAATTCCTCCGTGGAGACATTCACCAGCAATTGCCTCCAGAAAGTACACAGGGACCTGAGATGGTGGATTCCAGTGGGGACAAATTAATAATCTGTGAGGAGGATGATGTACACAGTGAAAGGGGTGAGGAATCGGAGGATGAGGAGGAGGTGGACATCTTGCCTCTGTAGAGCCAGTTTGTGCAAGGAGAGATTGATTGCTTCTTTTTTGGTGGGGGCCCAAACCAACCAGTCATTTCAGTCACAGTCGTGTGGCAGACCCTGTCGCTGAAATGATGGGTTTGTTAAAGTGTGCATGTCCTGTTTATACAACATAAGGGTGGGTGGGAGGGCCAAGGACAATTCCATCTTGCACCTCTTTTTTCTTTCATTTTTCTTTGCATCATGTGCTGTTTGGGGACTATTTTTTGAAGTGCCATCCTGTCTGACACTGCAGTGGCACTCCTAGATGGGCCAGGTGTTTGTGTCGGCCACTTGGGTCGCTTAGCTTAGCCATCCAGCGACCTTGATGCACCTCTTTTTTTCTTTGCATCATGTGCTGTTTGGGGACTATTTTTTGAAGTGCCATCCTGTCTGACACTGCAGTGCCACTCCTAGATGGGCCAGGTGTTTGTGTCGGCCACTTGGGTCGCTTAGCTTACTCAGACAGCTACCTCATTGCTCCTCTTTTTTTCTTTGCATCATGTGCTGTTTGGGGACTATTTCTTTGAAGTGCCATCCTGTCTGACACTGCAGTGTCACTCCTAGATGGGCCAGGTGTTTGTGTCGGCCACTTGGGTCGCTTAGCTTAGCCATCCAGCGACTTTGGTGCACCTCTTTTTTTCTTTGCATCATGTGCTGTTTGGGGACTATTTCTTTGAAGTGCGGTCCTGTCTGACACTGCAGTGGCACTCCTAGATGGGCCAGGTGTTTGTGTCGGCCACTTGGGTCGCTTAGCTTAGCCATCCAGCGACCTTGGTGCACCTCTTTTTTTCTTTGCATCTTGTGCTGTTTGGGGACTATTTTTTGAAGTGCCATCCTGTCTGACACTGCAGTGCCACTCCTAGATGGGCCAGGTGTTTGTGTCGGCCACTTGGGTTGCTTAGCTTAGTCACACAGCTACCTCATTGCACCTCTTTTTTTCTTTGCATCATGTGCTGTTTGGGGACTATTTCTTTGAAGTGCCATCCTGTCTGACACTGCAGTGGCACTCCTAGATGGGCCAGGTGTTTGTGTTGGCCACTTGGGTCGCTTAGCTTAGCCATCCAGCGACCTTGGTGCTCCTCTTTTTTTCTTTGCATCATGTGCTGTTTGGGGACTATTTTTTGAAGTGCCATCCTGTCTGACACTGCAGTGCCACTCCTAGATGTGCCAGGTGTTTGTGTCGGCTACTTGGGTCGCTTAGCTTAGTCACACAGCGACCTCGGTGCAAATTTTAGGACTAAAAATAATATTGTGAGGTGTGAGGTGTTCAGAATAGACTGGAAATGAGTGGAAATTATGGTTATTGAGGTTAATAATACTATGGGATCAAAATGACCCCCAAATTCTATGATTTAAGCTGTTTTTGAGGGTTTTTTGTAAAAAAAACACCCGAATCCAAAACACACCCGAATTCGACAAAAAAATTTCAGGGAGGTTTTGCCAAAACGCATCCGAATCCAAAACACGGGCGCGGAACCGAATCCAAAACCAAAACACAAAACCCGAAAAATGTCCGGTGCACATCTCTAACGTGTACACAAAGCACAGGTACAGTACACACAGCAGCAGTGCCAGTCTCCCCTCACACACTACTACACCATGAAATGTATACACAGCACAGGTACAGTACAGACAGCAGCAGTGCCAGTCTTCCCTCACACACTACTACACCATGACATGTATACACAGCGCAGGTATAGTACAGACAGCAGCAGTGCCAGTCTCCTCCTCACACTACTACACCATGACATGTACACACAGCACAGGTACAGTACAGACAGCAGCAGCGCCAGTCTCCCCTCACACACTACTACACCATGACATGTATACACAGCACAGGTACAGTACAGACAGCAGCAGTGCCAGTCTCCTCCTCACACACTACTACACCATGACATGTACACACAGCACAGGTACAGTACAGACAGCAGCAGTGCCAGTTTCCCCTCACACACTACTACACCATGACATGTACACAGAGCACAGGTACAGTACAGACAGCGGCAGTGCCAGTCTCCTCCTCACACACTACTACACCATGACATGTATACACAGCACAGGTACAGTACAGACAGCAGCAGTGCCAGTCTCCTCCTCACACACTACTACACCATGACATGTATACACAGCACAGGTACAGTACACAGCAGTGCCAGTTTCCCCTCACACACTACTATACACCGTGATATGTACATACAGCACAGGTACAGTACAGACAGCAGCAGTGCCAGTCTCCCCTCACACACTACTACACCATGACATGTACACACAGCACAGGTACAGTACAGACAGCAGCAGCGCCAGTCTCCTCCTCACACACTACTACACCGTGACAAGTCTATACACTGCACAGGTACAGTACAGACAGCAGCAGCAGCGCCTGTCTCCTCTCACACCACTACTATACCATGACATGTATACACAGCACAGGTACAGTACAGACAGCAGCAGTGCCAGTCTCCCCTCACACACTACTACACCATGACATGTACACACAGCACAGGTACAGTACAGACAGCAGCAGTGCCAGTCTCCCCTCACACACTACTACACCATGACATGTACACACAGCACAGGTACAGTACAGACAGCAGCAGTGCCAGTCTCCTCCTCACACACTACTACACCGTGACAAGTCTATACACTGCACAGGTACAGTACAGACAGCAGCAGTGCCAGTCTCCCCTCACACACTACTACACCATGACATGTATACACAGCACAGGTACAGTACACACAGCAGCAGCAGTGCCAGTCTCCTCTCACACACTACTACACCATGACATGTATACTAGAGATGAGCGCCGGAAATTTTTCGGGTTTTGTGTTTTGGTTTTGGGTTCGGTTCCGCGGACGTGTTTTGGGTTCGACCGCGTTTTGGCAAAACCTCACCGAATTTTTTTTGTCGGATTCGGGTGTGTTTTGGATTCGGGTGGTTTTTTCAAAAAACCCTAAAAAACAGCTTAAATCATAGAATTTGGGGGTCATTTTGATCCCAAAGTATTATTAACCTCAAAAACCATAATTTACACTCATTTTCAGTCTATTCTGAATACCTCACACCTCACAATATTATTTTTAGTCCTAAAATTTGCACCGAGGTCGCTGTGTGAGTAAGATAAGCGACCCTAGTGGCCGACACAAACACCGGGCCCATCTAGGAGTGGCACTGCAGTGTCACGCAGGATGTCCCTTCCAAAAAACCCTCCCCAAACAGCACATAACGCAAAGAAAAAAAGAGGCGCAATGAGGTAGCTGACTGTGTGAGTAAGATAAGCGACCCTAGTGGCCGACACAAACACCGGGCCCATCTAGGAGTGGCACTGCAGTGTCACGCAGGATGGCCCTTCCAAAAAACCCTCCCCAAACAGCACATGACGCAAAGAAAAAAAGAGGCGCAATGAGGTAGCTGACTGTGTGAGTAAGATAAGCGACCCTAGTGGCCGACACAAACACCGGGCCCATCTAGGAGTGGCACTGCAGTGTCACGCAGGATTGCCCTTCCAAAAAACCCTCCCCAAACAGCACATGACGCAAAGAAAAAAAGAGGCGCAATGAGGTAGCTGACTGTGTGAGTAAGATAAGCGACCCTAGTGGCCGACACAAACACCGGGCCCATCTAGGAGTGGCACTGCAGTGTCACGCAGGATGGCCCTTCCAAAAAACCCTCCCCAAACAGCACATGACGCAAAGAAAAAAAGAGGCGCAATGAGGTAGCTGACTGTGTGAGTAAGATAAGCGACCCTAGTGGCCGACACAAACACCGGGCCCATCTAGGAGTGGCACTGCAGTGTCACGCAGGATGGCCCTTCCAAAAAACCCTCCCCAAACAGCACATGACGCAAAGAAAAATGAAAGAAAAAAGAGGTGCAAGATGGAATTGTCCTTGGGCCCTCCCACCCACCCTTATGTTGTATAAACAGGACATGCACACTTTAACCAACCCATCATTTCAGTGACAGGGTCTGCCACACGACTGTGACTGATATGACGGGTTGGTTTGGACCCCCCCCAAAAAAGAAGCAATTAATCTCTCCTTGCACAAACTGGCTCTACAGAGGCAAGATGTCCACCTCATCATCCTCCGATATATCACCGTGTACATCCCCCTCCTCACAGATTATCAATTCATCCCCACTGGAATCCACCATCTCAGCTCCCTGTGTACTTTGTGGAGGCAATTGCTGCTGGTCAATGTCTCCGCGGAGGAATTGATTATAATTCATTTTAATGAACATCATCTTCTCCACATTTTCTGGATGTAACCTCGTACGCCGATTGCTGACAAGGTGAGCGGCGGCACTAAACACTCTTTCGGAGTACACACTTGTGGGAGGGCAACTTAGGTAGAATAAAGCCAGTTTGTGCAAGGGCCTCCAAATTGCCTCTTTTTCCTGCCAGTATAAGTACGGACTGTGTGACGTGCCTACTTGGATGCGGTCACTCATATAATCCTCCATCATTCTTTCAATGTTGAGAGAATCATATGCAGTGACAGTAGACGACATGTCCGTAATCGTTGTCAGGTCCTTCAGTCCGGACCAGATGTCAGCATCAGCAGTCGCTCCAGACTGCCCTGCATCACCGCCAGCGGGTGGGCTCGGAATTCTGAGCCTTTTCCTCGCACCCCCAGTTGCGGGAGAATGTGAAGGAGGAGATGTTGACAGGTCGCGTTCCGCTTGACTTGACAATTTTCTCACCAGCAGGTCTTTCAACCCCAGCAGACTTGTGTCTGCCGGAAAGAGAGATCCAAGGTAGGCTTTAAATCTAGGATCGAGCATGGTGGCCAAAATGTAGTGCTCTGATTTCAACAGATTGACCACCCGTGAATCCTTGTTAAGCGAATTAAGGGCTCCATCCACAAGTCCCACATGCCTAGCGGAATCGCTCCGTGTTAGCTCCTCCTTCAATGTCTCCAGCTTCTTCTGCAAAAGCCTGATGAGGGGAATGACCTGACTCAGGCTGGCAGTGTCTGAACTGACTTCACGTGTGGCAAGTTCAAAGGGCATCAGAACCTTGCACAACGTTGAAATCATTCTCCACTGCGCTTGAGACAGGTGCATTCCACCTCCTATATCGTGCTCAATTGTATAGGCTTGAATGGCCTTTTGCTGCTCCTCCAACCTCTGAAGCATATAGAGGGTTGAATTCCACCTCGTTACCACTTCTTGCTTCAGATGATGGCAGGGCAGGTTCAGTAGTTTTTGGTGGTGCTCCAGTCTTCTGTATGTGGTGCCTGTACGCCGAAAGTGTCCCGCAATTCTTCTGGCCACCGACAGCATCTCTTGCACGCCCCTGTCGTTTTTTTAAAAATTCTGCACCACCAAATTCAAGGTATGTGCAAAACATGGGACGTGCTGGAATTTGCCCATATTTAATGCACACACAATATTGCTGGCGTTGTCCGATGCCACAAATCCACAGGAGAGTCCAATTGGGGTAAGCCATTCCGCGATGATCTTCCTCAGTTGCCGTAAGAGGTTTTCAGCTGTGTGCGTATTCTGGAAACCGGTGATACAAAGCGTAGCCTGCCTAGGAAAGAGTTGGCGTTTGCGAGATGCTGCTACTGGTGCCGCCGCTGCTGTTCTTGCGGCGGGAGTCCATACATCTACCCAGTGGGCTGTCACAGTCATATAGTCCTGACCCTGCCCTGCTCCACTTGTCCACATGTCCGTGGTTAAGTGGACATTGGGTACAGCTGCATTTTTTAGGACACTGGTGACTCTTTTTCTGAGGTCTGTGTACATTTTCGGTATCGCCTGCCTAGAGAAATGGAACCTAGATGGTATTTGGTACCGGGGACACAGTACCTCCAACAAGTCTCTAGTTGGCTCTGCAGTAATGATGGATACCGGAACCACGTTTCTCACCACCCAGGATGCCAAGGCCTCAGTTATCCGCTTTGCTGTAGGATGACTGCTGTGATATTTCATCTTCCTCGCAAAGGACTGTTGGACAGTCAATTGCTTGGTGGAAGTAGTAAAAGTGGTCTTACGACTTCCCCTCTGGGATGACCATCGACTCCCAGCAGCAACAACAGCAGCGCCAGCAGCAGTAGGCGTTACACGCAAGGATGCATCGGAGGAATCCCAGGCAGGAGAGGAATCGTCAGAATTGCCAGTGACATGGCCTGCAGGACTATTGGCATTCCTGGGGAAGGAGGAAATTGACACTGAGGGAGTTGGTGGGGTGGTTTGCGTGAGCTTGGTTACAAGAGGAAGGGATTTACTGGTCAGTGGACTGCTTCCGCTGTCACCCAAAGTTTTTGAACTTGTCACTGACTTATTATGAATGCGCTGCAGGTGACGTATAAGGGAGGATGTTCCGAGGTGGTTAACGTCCTTACCCCTACTTATTACAGCTTGACAAAGGCAACACACGGCTTGACACCTGTTGTCCGCATTTCTGTTGAAATAGTTCCACACCGAAGAGCTGATTTTTTTGGTATTTTCACCAGGCATGTCAACGGCCATATTCCTCCCACGGACAACAGGTGTCTCCCCGGGTGCCTGACTTAAACAAACCACCTCACCATCAGAATCCTCCTGGTCAATTTCCTCCCCAGCGCCAGCAACACCCATATCCTCCTCATCCTGGTGTACTTCAACACTGACATCTTCAATCTGACTATCAGGAACTGGACTGCGGGTGCTCCTTCCAGCACTTGCAGGGGGCGTGCAAATGGTGGAAGGCGCATGCTCTTCACGTCCAGTGTTGGGAAGGTCAGGCATCGCAACCGACACAATTGGACTCTCCTTGTGGATTTGGGATTTCGAAGAACGCACAGTTCTTTGCGGTGCTACTGCTTTTGCCAGCTTGAGTCTTTTCATTTTTCTAGCGAGAGGCTGAGTGCCTCCATCCTCATGTGAAGCTGAACCACTAGCCATGAACATAGGCCAGGGCCTCAGCCGTTCCTTGCCACTCCGTGTGGTAAATGGCATATTGGCAAGTTTACGCTTCTCCTCCGACAATTTTATTTTAGGTTTTGGAGTCCTTTTTTTACTGATATTTGGTGTTTTGGATTTGACATGCTCTGTACTATGCCATTGGGCATCGGCCTTGGCAGACGACGTTGCTGGCATTTCATCGTCTCGGCCATGACTAGTGGCAGCAGCTTCAGCACGAGGTGGAAGTGGATCTTGATCTTTCCCTAATTTTGGAACCTCAACATTTTTGTTCTCCATATTTTAATAGGCACAACTAAAAGGCACCTCAGGTAAACAATGGAGATGGATGGATACTAGTATACAATTATGGATGGACTGCCGAGTGCCGACACAGAGGTAGCTACAGCCGTGTACTGTACTGTGTCTGCTGCTAATATAGACTGGATGATAATGAGATGTAGTATGTATGTATAAAGAAGAAAGAAAAAAAAACCACGGGTAGGTGGTATACAATTATGGACGGACTGCCGAGTGCCGACACAGAGGTAGCTACAGCCGTGGACTACCGTACTGTACTGTGTCTGCTGCTAATATAGACTGGATGATAATGAGATGTAGTATGTATGTATAAAGAAGAAAGAAAAAAAAACCACGGGTAGGTGGTATACAATTATGGACGGACTGCCGAGTGCCGACACAGAGGTAGCTACAGCCGTGGACTACCGTACTGTGTCTGCTGCTAATATAGACTGGTTGATAAAGAGATGTAGTATGTATGTATAAAGAAGAAAGAAAAAAAAACCACGGGTAGGTGGTATACAATTATGGACGGACTGCCGAGTGCCGACACAGAGGTAGCTACAGCCGTGGACTACCGTACTGTACTGTGTCTGCTGCTAATATAGACTGGATGATAATGAGATGTAGTATGTATGTATAAAGAAGAAAGAAAAAAAAACCACGGGTAGGTGGTATACAATTATGGACGGACTGCCGAGTGCCGACACAGAGGTAGCTACAGCCGTGGACTACCGTACTGTGTCTGCTGCTAATATAGACTGGTTGATAAAGAGATGTAGTATGTATGTATAAAGAAGAAAGAAAAAAAAACACGGGTAGGTGGTATACAATTATGGACGGACTGCCGAGTGCCGACACAGAGGTAGCTACAGCCGTGGACTACCGTACTGTGTCTGCTGCTAATATAGACTGGTTGATAAAGAGATGTAGTATGTATGTATAAAGAAGAAAGAAAAAAAAACCACGGGTAGGTGGTATACAATTATGGACGGACTGCCGAGTGCCGACACAGAGGTAGCTACAGCCGTGGACTACCGTACTGTGTCTGCTGCTAATTGCTAACTGGTTGATAAAGAGATGTAGTATGTATGTATAAAGAAGAAAGAAAAAAAAACCACGGGTAGGTGGTATACAATTATGGATGGACTGCCGAGTGCCGACACAGAGGTAGCTACAGCCGTGGACTACCGTACTGTACTGTGTCTGCGGCTAATATAGACTGGATGATAATGAGATGTAGTATGTATAAAGAAGAAAGAAAAAAAAACCACGGGTAGGTGGTATACAATTATGGATGGACTGCCGAGTGCCGACACAGAGGTAGCTACAGCCGTGGACTACCGTACTGTGTCTGCTGCTAATATAGACTGGTTGATAATGAGATGTAGTATGTATAAAGAAGAAAGAAAAAAAAAACCACGGGTAGGTGGTATACAATTATGGACGGACTGCCGAGTGCCGACACAGAGGTAGCTACAGCCGTGGACTACCGTACTGTACTGTGTCTGCTGCTAATATAGACTGGATGATAATGAGATGTAGTATGTATAAAGAAGAAAGAAAAAAAAAACCACGGGTAGGTGGTATACAATTATGGATGGACTGCCGAGTGCCGACACAGAGGTAGCTACAGCCGTGAACTACCGTACTGTGTCTGCTGTGACTGGATGATAAATAATGATATAAAAAATATATATATATCACTACTGCAGCCGGACAGGTATATATTATATAATGACGGACCTGCTGGACACTGTCTGTCAGCAGAATGAGTTTTTTATTTTATAGAATAAAAAAACACCACACAAGTCACACGACGTGTGTTTAACTTTTACAGGCAGACATTCACAATACAATATAGTATACTATATACTGGTGGTCAGGTCACTGGTCAGTCACACTGGCAGTGGCACTCCTGCAGAAAAAAAGTGTGCACTGTTTAATTTTAATATGTACTCCTGGCTCCTGCTATAACCTAACTGCTCCCCAGTCTCCCCCACAATTAAGCTGTGTGAGCACAGTCAGATATTATACATAGATGATGCAGCAGCACACTGGGCTGAGCACAGATATGGTATGTGACTGAGTCACTGTGTATCGTTTTTTCAGGCAGAGAACGGATTATATTAAATAATATAAAACTGCACTGGTGGTCACTGGTCAGTCACTAGTATAACTAACTAATACTATCAGCAAAATTCTGCACTCTCTGTCTGAGTACTCCTCCTAAGCTCCAGTAAATGAAGTGTCACTGTCTCACTCTGTCACTAGTATAACTAACTAATACTATCAGCAAAATTCTGCACTCTCTGTCTGAGTACTCCTCCTAAGCTCCAGTAAATGAAGTGTCACTGTCTCACTCTCACTCTCCTATCTATTTCTTCTCTAAACGGAGAGGACGCCAGCCACGTCCTCTCACTATCAATCTCAATGCACGTGTAAAATGGCGGCGACGCGCGGCTCCTTATATAGAATCCGAGTCTCGCGATAGAATCCGAGCCTCGCGAGAATCCGACAGCGTCATGATGACGTTCGGGCGCGCTCGGGTTAACCGAGCAAGGCGGGAAGATCCGAGTCGCTCGGATCCGTGTAAAAAAAGCTGAAGTTCGGGCGGGTTCGGATTCCGAGGAACCGAACCCGCTCATCACTAATGTATACACAGCACAGGTACAGTACACACAGCAGCAGTGCCAGTCTCCTCCTCACACACTACTACACCATGACATGTACACAGAGCCGGCCATAGGCATAGGCAAACTAGGCAATTGCCTAGGGCATTTGATATGCCTAGGGGCATCAGCAGCTTCTGCTGATTAAAATGATATGCGGCATGCCTATATTCTGTGTGTAGCATTTCATATGCAGATACAGCCACAGTCTCACACAGTATATAGGCATGCTGCATATCATTATAATCAGTAGAAGCTGCTTGTGCATCCTAGCCACATAGCAATGCAAATAAGATGCATTTTCATTAAAAAAAGGTGCCAGATGTTAGCATTGAGGCAATATTTATGAGGACACATCTGTATCCAAGCAGAGGCAGAGGTCACAGTGTTAGTGGCAGTGTGATTGCTGTGTGCATGTGAGTGGGTTGGTTGTGCAGTAGTGTTCGGAATATGTGTAAGGAGCATTATGTGTGTCATGTAAAAATGCATTAATAATGTGCAACATATGTGTAAGGGGCACTATGCGTGTCATTATGTGTATAAGGGCATCAATAATGTGCGGCATATGTGTAAAAGGGTACTACTGTATGTGTGTTATGTGTATAGGGGCACTAATAATGTGTAGGGGGCACTATGTGTGTCATTATGTGTATAAGGGCATTAATAATGTGTGGCTTATGTGCAGGGGGCATTATGTGTAAAAGGGCATTAATAAAGGTTGTCATAATGTGTAAGGCGCATTATGTTTATAAAGACATTAATAATGTGTCTCATATGTGTAAGGGGCATTACTGTGTGGAATTATGTGTATAAATGCATTACTAATGTGTGGCATTATGTGTATAAGGTGCTCTACTATGTGGCGTTGCGTATAGAAAGGGCACTACAGTGTCTAATGTGAATAAAGAGCAATAGGGTGTGATGTAATGTGAATAAGGGGCTCTACTGTGAGTAGTAACGTTTATAAGGTAAAGTGATACTACTGTGGGATTTATGAACACTATCGCATGATCAAATGTGAATAAAGTTGCAGTACTGTGTGGTGTAATTGGAATTGGGGTTACTATTGTGTGGCCACGCCCCTTGCCAACAAAAACACACCCCTTTTTGGGCTGTGCGCCAAATGTGCAAACTGTTCCTATTTAAAATATAGGGGGTACAAACACCAAAATAAGGACTGCTATGGGTGAGGGGTGATGGCGCTGAGAAAGAGGTGCAAGGTCAGAGGCGGAACCAGCGGTGGTGCTAGGGGGCACCAGCCAAAATCTTGCCTAGGGCATCATATTGGTTAGGGCCGGCTCTGCATGTACACAGCACAGGTACAGTACACACAGCAGCAGTGCCAGTCTCCTCTCACACACTACTACACCATGACATGTATACTAGAGATGAGCGCCTGAAATTTTTCGGGTTTTGTGTTTTGGTTTTGGGTTCGGTTCCGCGGACGTGTTTTGGGTTCGACCGCGTTTTGGCAAAACCTCACCGAATTTTTTTTGTCGGATTCGGGTGTGTTTTGGATTCGGGTGGTTTTTTCAAAAAACCCTAAAAAACAGCTTAAAACATTGAATTTGGGGGTCATTTTGATCCCATAGTATTATTAACCTCAATAACCATAATTAACACTCATTTTCAGTCTATTCTGAACACCTTACACCTCACAATATTATTTTTAGTCCTAAAATTTGCACCGAGGTCGCTGGATGACTAAGCTCAGCGACCCTAGTGGCCGACACAAACACCTGGCCCATCTAGGAGTGGCACTGCAGTGTCACGCAGGATGTCCCTTCCAAAAAACCCTCCCCAAACAGCACATGACGCAAAGAAAAAAAGAGGCGCAATGAGGTAGCTGTGTGAGTAAGATTAGCGACCCTAGTGGCCGACACAAACACCGGGCCCATCTAGGAGTGGCACTGCAGTGTCACGCAGGATGTCCCTTCCAAAAAACCCTCCCCAAACAGCACATGACGCAAAGAAAAATAAAAGAAAAAAGAGGTGCAAGATGGAATTGTCCTTGGGCCCTTCCCACCCACCCTTATGTTGTATAAACAAAACAGGACATGCACACTTTAACCAACCCATCATTTCAGTGACAGGGTCTGCCACACGACTGTGACTGATATGACGGGTTGGTTTGGACCCCCCCCAAAAAAGAAGCAATTAATCTCTCCTTGCACAAACTGGCTCTACAGAGGCAAGATGTCCACCTCATCTTCACCCTCCGATATATCACCGTGTACATCCCCCTCCTCACAGATTATCAATTCGTCCCCACTGGAATCCACCATCTCAGCTCCCTGTGTACTTTGTGGAGGCAATTGCTGCTGGTCAATGTCTCCGCGGAGGAATTGATTATAATTCATTTTAATAAACATCATCTTCTCCACATTTTCTGGATGTAACCTCGTACGCCGATTGCTGACAAGGTGAGCGGCGGCACTAAACACTCTTTCGGAGTACACACTTGTGGGAGGGCAACTTAGGTAGAATAAAGCCAGTTTGTGCAAGGGCCTCCAAATTGCCTCTTTTTCCTGCCAGTATAAGTACGGACTGTGTGACGTGCCTACTTGGATGCGGTCACTCATATAATCCTCCACCATTCTATCAATGTTGAGAGAATCATATGCAGTGACAGTAGACGACATGTCCGTAATCGTTGTCAGGTCCTTCAGTCCGGACCAGATGTCAGCATCAGCAGTCGCTCCAGACTGCCCTGCATCACCACCAGCGGGTGGGCTCGGAATTCTGAGCCTTTTCCTCGCACCCCCAGTTGCGGGAGAATGTGAAGGAGGAGATGTTGACAGGTCGCGTTCCGCTTGACTTGACAATTTTCTCACCAGCAGGTCTTTGAAACCCAGCAGACTTGTGTGCGCCGGAAAGAGAGATCCAAGGTAGGTTTTAAATCTAGGATCGAGCACGGTGGCCAAAATGTAGTGCTCTGATTTCAACAGATTGACCACCCGTGAATCCTTGTTAAGCGAATTAAGGGCTCCATCCACAAGTCCCACATGCCTAGCGGAATCGCTCTGTCTTAGCTCCTCCTTCAATGTCTCCAGCTTCTTCTGCAAAAGCCTGATGAGGGGAATGACCTGACTCAGGCTGGCAGTGTCTGAACTGACTTCACGTGTGGCAAGTTCAAAAGGTTGCAGAACCTTGCACAACGTTGAAATCATTCTCCACTGCGCTTGAGACAGGTGCATTCCACCTCCTATATCGTGGTCAGTTGTATAGGCTTGAATGGCCTTTTGCTGCTCCTCCAACCTCTGAAGCATATAGAGGGTTGAATTCCACCTCGTTACCACCTCCTGCTTCAGATGATGGCAGGGCAGGTTCAGGCGTTTTTGGTGGTGCTCCAGTCTTCTGTACGTGCTGCCTGTACGCCGAAAGTGTCCCGCAATTTTTCTGGCCACCGCCAGCATCTCTTGCACGCCCCTGTCGTTTTTTAAAAAATTCTGCACCACCAAATTCAAGGTATGTGCAAAACATGGGACGTGCTGGAATTTGCCCAGATGTAATGCACGCACAATATTGCTGGCGTTGTCCGATGCCACAAATCCACAGGAGAGTCCAATTGGGGTAAGCCATTCCGCAATGATCTTCCTCAGTTGCCGTAAGAGGTTTTCAGCTGTGTGCGTATTCTGGAAACCGGTGATACAAAGCGTAGCCTGCCTAGGAACGAGTTGGCGTTTGCGAGATGCTGCTACTGGTGCCGCCGCTGCTGTTCTTGCGGCGGGAGTCCATACATCTACCCAGTGGGCTGTCACAGTCATATAGTCCTGACCCTGCCCTGCTCCACTTGTCCACATGTCCGTGGTTAAGTGGACATTGGGTACAGCTGCATTTTTTAGGACACTGGTGACTCTTTTTCTGAGGTCTGTGTACATTTTCGGTATCGCAACCCTAGAGAAATGGAACCTAGATGGTATTTGGTACCGGGGACACAGTACCTCCAACAAGTCTCTAGTTGGCTCTGCAGTAATGATGGATACCGGAACCACGTTTCTCACCACCCAGGATGTCAAGGCCTCAGTTATCCGCTTTGCAGTAGGATGACTGCTGTGATATTTAATCTTCCTCGCAAATGACTGTTGGACAGTCAATTGCTTGGTGGAAGTAGTAAAAGTGGTCTTACGACTTCCCCTCTGGGATGACCATCGACTTCCAGCAGCAACAACAGCAGCGCCAGCAGCAGTAGGCGTTACACGCAAGGATGCATCGGAGGAATCCCAGGCAGGAGAGGAATCGTCAGAATTGCCAGTGACATGGCCTGCAGGACTATTGGCATTCCTGGGGAAGGAGGAAATTGACACTGAGGGAGTTGGTGAGGTGGTTTGCGTGAGCTTGGTTACAAGAGGAAGGGATTTACTGGTCAGTGGAGTGCTTCCGCTGTCACCCAAAGTTTTTGAACTTGTCACTGACTTATTATGAATGCGCTGCAGGTGACGTATAAGGGAGGATGTTCCGAGGTGGTTAACGTCCTTACCCCTACTTATTACAGCTTGACAAAGGGAACACACGGCTTGACACCTGTTGTCCGCATTTCTGGTGAAATACCTCCACACCGAAGAGCTGATTTTTTTGGTATTTTCACCTGGCATGTCAACGGCCATATTCCTCCCACGGACAACAGGTGTCTCCCCGGGTGCCTGACTTAAACAAACCACCTCACCATCAGAATCCTCCTGGTCAATTTCCTCCCCAGCGCCAGCAACACCCATATCCTCCGCATCCTGGTGGACTTCAACACTGACATCTTCAATCTCACTATCAGGAACTGGACTGCGGGTGCTCCTTCCAGCACTTGCAGGGGGCGTGCAAATGGTGGAAGGCGCATGCTCTTCACATCCAGTGTTGGGAAGGTCAGGCATCGCAACCGACACAATTGGACTCTCCTTGTGGATTTGGGATTTCGAAGAACGCACAGTTCTTTGCTGTGCTTTTGCCAGCTTGAGTCGTTTCATTTTTCTAGCGAGAGGCTGAGTGCTTCCATCCTCATGTGAAGCTGAACCACTAGCCATGAACATAGGCCAGGGCCTCAGCCGTTCCTTGCCACTCCGTGTGGTAAATGGCATATTGGCAAGTTTACGCTTCTCCTCCGACAATTTTATTTTAGGTTTTGGAGTCCTTTTTTTTCTGATATTTGGTGTTTTGGATTTGACATGCTCTGTACTATGACATTGGGCATCGGCCTTGGCAGACGACGTTGCTGGCATTTCATCGTCTCGGCCATGACTAGTGGCAGCAGCTTCAGCACGAGGTGGAAGTGGATCTTGATCTTTCCCTAATTTTGGAACCTCAACTTTTTTGTTCTCCATATTTTATAGGCAGAACTAAAAGGCACCTCAGGTAAACAATGGAGATGGATGGATTGGATACTAGTATACAATTATGGACGGACTGCCACGGTTAGGTGGTATAAAAAAACCACGGTTAGGTGGTATATATTGTAATACAATTATGGATGGACGGACTGCCTGCCGAGTGCCGACACAGAGGTAGCCACAGCCGTGAACTACCGCACTGTACACTGGTTGATAAAGAGATAGTAGTATACTCGTAACAACTAGTATGACTGACTATGACGGTATAAAGAATGAAAAAAAAACCACGGTTAGGTGGTATATATTATAATACAATTATGGATGGACGGACTGCCTGCCGACTGCCGACACAGAGGTAGCCACAGCCGTGAACTACCGCACTGTACACTGGTTGATAAAGAGATAGTAGTATACTCGTAACAACTAGTATGACTGACTATGACGGTATAAAGAATGAAAAAAAAACCACGGTTAGGTGGTATATATTTTAATACAATTATGGATGGACGGACTGCCTGCCGACTGCCGACACAGAGGTAGCCACAGCCGTGAACTACCGCACTGTACACTGGTTGATAAAGAGATAGTAGTATACTCGTAACAACTAGTATGACACTATGACGGTATAAAGAATGAAAAAAAAACCACGGTTAGGTGGTATATATTATAATAATACAATTATGGATGGACGGACTGCCTGCCGAGTTCCGACACAGAGGTAGCCACAGCCGTGAACTACCGCACTGTACACTGGTTGATAAAGAGATAGTAGTATACTCGTAACAACTAGTATGACTGACTATGACGGTATAAAGAATGAAAAAAAAACCACGGTTAGGTGGTATATATTGTAATACAATTATGGATGGACGGACTGCCTGCCGAGTTCCGACACAGAGGTAGCCACAGCCGTGAACTACCGCACTGTACACTGGTTGATAAAGAGATAGTAGTATACTCGTAACAACTAGTATGACTGACTATGACGGTATAAAGAATGAAAAAAAAACCACGGTTAGGTGGTATATATTATAATACAATTATGGATGGACGGACTGCCTGCCGACTGCCGACACAGAGGTAGCCACAGCCGTGAACTACCGCACTGTACACTGGTTGATAAAGAGATAGTAGTATACTCGTAACAACTAGTATGACACTATGACGGTATAAAGAATGAAAAAAAAACCACGGTTAGGTGGTATATATTATAATACAATTATGGATGGACGGACTGCCTGCCGACTGCCGACACAGAGGTAGCCACAGCCGTGAACTACCGCACTGTACACTGGTTGATAAAGAGATAGTAGTATACTCGTAACAACTAGTATGACACTATGACGGTATAAAGAATGAAAAAAAAACCACGGTTAGGTGGTATATATTATAATACAATTATGGATGGACGGACTGCCTGCCGAGTGCCGACACAGAGGTAGCCACAGCCGTGAACTACCGCACTGTACACTGGTTGATAAAGAGATAGTAGTATACTCGTAACAACTAGTATGACTGACTATGACGGTATAAAGAATGAAAAAAAAACCACGGTTAGGTGGTATATATTATAATACAATTATGGATGGACGGACTGCCTGCCGACTGCCGACACAGAGGTAGCCACAGCCGTGAACTACCGCACTGTACACTGGTTGATAAAGAGATAGTAGTATACTCGTAACAACTAGTATGACACTATGACGGTATAAAGAATGAAAAAAAAACCACGGTTAGGTGGTATATATTATAATACAATTATGGATGGACGGACTGCCTGCCGACTGCCGACACAGAGGTAGCCACAGCCGTGAACTACCGCACTGTACACTGGTTGATAAAGAGATAGTAGTATACTCGTAACAACTAGTATGACACTATGACGGTATAAAGAATGAAAAAAAAACCACGGTTAGGTGGTATATATTATAATAATACAATTATGGATGGACGGACTGCCTGCCGACTGCCGACACAGAGGTAGCCACAGCCGTGAACTACCGCACTGTACACTGGTTGATAAAGAGATAGTAGTATACTCGTAACAACTAGTATGACTATGACGACGGTATAAAGAAAGAAAAAAAAATACCACGGTTAGGTGGTATATAATTATACAATTATGGATGGACGGACTGCCTGCCGAGTGCCGACTGCCGACACAGAGGTAGCCACAGCCGTGAACTACCGCACTGTACTGTGTCTGCTGCTAATATAGACTGGTTGATAAAGAGATAGTATACAACAATATACTACTATACTGGTGGTCAGGCACTGGTCACCACTAGTCACACTGGCAGTGGCACTCCTGCAGCAAAAGTGTGCACTGTTTAATTTTAAATTAATATAATATTATGTACTCCTGGCTCCTGCTATAACAACCTGCAGTGCTCCCCAGTCTCCCCCACAATTATTATAAGCTTTTATACATTGATGTGCAGCACACTGGGCTGAGCTGAGTGCACACAGACTGAGTCACACTGTGTGACTGCTGTGTATCGTTTTTTTCAGGCAGAGAACGGATATAGCAGAGAACGGATATATTAAATAAAAGTTAACTTAACAACAACTGTGGTCACTGTGGTAAACTCTGTCTGCACAATCTCTCTCTCTCTCTCTCTCTTCTAATCTATTCTAATGGAGAGGACGCCAGCCACGTCCTCTCCCTATCAATCTCAATGCACGTGTGAAAATGGCGGCGACGCGCGGCTCCTTATATAGAATCCGAGTCTCGCGAGAATCCGACAGCGTCATGATGACGTTCGGGCGCGCTCGGGTTAACCGAGCAAGGCGGGAAGATCCGAGTCGCTCGGACCCGTGAAAAAAAAAGTGAAGTTCGTGCGGGTTCGGATTCAAAGAAACCGAACCCGCTCATCTCTAATGTATACACAGCACAGGTACAGTACAGGCAGCAGCTGTGCCAGTCTCCTCTCACACACTACTACAACATGACATGTACACACAGCACAGGTACAGTACAGACAGCAGCAGTACCAGTCTCCCCTCACACACTACTACACCATGACATGTACACACAGCACAGGTACAGTACACACAGCAGCAGTGCCAGTCTCCTCCTCACACACTACTACAACATGACATGTACACACAGCACAGGTACAGTACAGACAGCAGCAGGGCCAGTCTCCTCTCACACACTACTACACCATGACATGTATACACAGCACAGGTACAGTACAGACAGCAGCAGTACCAGTCTCCTCCTCACACACTACTACACCATGACATGTATACACAGCACAGGTACAGTACAGACAGCAGCAGTGCCAGTCTCCTCTCACACACTACTACACCATGTCATGTATACACAGCACAGGTACAGTACAGACAGCAGCAGTGCCAGTCTCCTCTCACACACTACTACACCATGACATGTACACACAGCACAGGTACAGTACAGACAGCAGCAGTGCCAGTCTCCTCCTCACACACTACTACACCATGACATGTATACACAGCACAGGTACAGTACAGACAGCAGCAGTACCAGTCTCCTCCTCACACACTACTACACCATGACATGTATACACAGCACAGGTACAGTACAGACAGCAGCAGTGTCAGTCTCCTCCTCACACACTACTACACCATGACATGTATACACAGCACAGGTACAGTACAGACAGCAGCAGTGTCAGTCTCCTCCTCTCACACTACTACACCATGACATGTATACACAGCACAGGTACAGTACAGACAGCAGCAGTGCCAGTCTCCCCTCACACACTACTATACCATGACATGTATACACAGCATAGGTACAGTACAGACAGCAGCAGTGCCAGTCTCCTCTCACACACTACTACATCATGACATGTATACACAGCACAGGTACAGTACAGACAGCAGCAGTGCCAGTCTCCTCTCACACACTACTACACCATGACATGTACACACAGCACAGGTACAGTACAGACAGCAGCAGTGCCACATACCTCCCAACATTTCTTCTTTATAAAGAGGGACACACGCGCGCGCTCCCGAAAAGGGGGTGTGGCCTATGGAAAAGGGGGCGTGGCTTCGTGGGAGGACCCACAATTGCCTGCCACGCCCCCATTTTCGGCACTGAGGGGGCATGCCCAGCGCTCTGTGAGCCGCTGGCATGCTCCCTCTCCCTCTGACTTCATGGAATAGACGCTGTGCGCATGCACACAGCGTCTATTCACCGCTGCCCTGCTAAGCAGGGCAGCGGGTGACAGAGCCTTCCAACTGCTCCCCCCCACCGCAGGACACTGTGGCCCGCGGGTGGGACAGCGGGACAGTCCCCAAAAACGGGACTGTCCCGCGAAAATCGGGACAGTTGGGAGGTATGGTGCCAGTCTACTCCTCACACACTACTACACCATGACATGTATACACAGCACAGGTACAGTACAGATAGCAACAGTGCCAGTCTCCCCTCATACACTACTACACCATGACATGTATACACAGCACAGGTACAGTACAGACAGCAGCAGTGCCAGTCTCCCCTCACACACTACTACACCATGACATGTATACACAGCACAGGTACAGTACAGACAGCAGCAGTGCCAGTCTCCCCTCACACACTACTACATCATGACATGTATACACAGCACAGGTACAGTACAGACAGCAGCAGTGTCAGTCTCCCCTCACACACTACTACACCATGACATGTATACACAGCACAGGTACAGTACAGACAGCAGTGCCAGTCTCCCCTCACACACTACTACACCATGATATGTATACACAGCACAGGTACAGTACAGACAGCAGCAGTGCCAGTCTCCCCTCACACACTACTACACCATGACATGTACACACAGCACAGGTACAGTACAGACAGCAGTGCCAGTCTACTCCTCACACACTACTACACCATGACATGTACACACAGCACAGGTACAGTACACACAGCAGCAGTGCCAGTCTCCCCCTCACACACTACTACACCATGACATGTACACAGAGCACAGGTACAGTACAGACAGCGGCAGTGCCAGTCTCCTCCTCACACACTATTACACCATGACATGTACACACAGCACAGGTACAGTACAGACAGCAGTGCCAGTCTACTCCTCACACACTACTACACCATGACATGTACACACAGCACAGGTACAGTACACACAGCAGCAGTGCCAGTCTCCCCCTCACACACTACTACACCATGACATGTACACAGAGCACAGGTACAGTACAGACAGCGGCAGTGCCAGTCTCCTCCTCACACACTACTACACCATGACATGTATACACAGCACAGGTACAGTACAGACAGCAGCAGTGCCAGTCTCCTCCTCCTCACACACTACTACACCATGACATGTATACACAGCACAGGTACAGTACAGACAGCAGCAGTGCCAGTCTCCCCTCACACACTACTACACCATGACATGTATACACAGCACAGGTACAGTACAGACAGCAGCAGTGCCAGTCTCCCCTCACACACTACTACACCATGACATGTACACACAGCACAGGTACAGTACAGACAGCAGCAGTGCCAGTCTCCTCTCACACACTACTACACCATGACATGTATACACAGCACAGGTACAGTACAGACAGCAGCAGTGCCAGTCTTCTCCTCCTCACACACTACTACACCATGACATGTATACACAGCACAGGTACAGTACAGACAGCAGCAGTGCCAGTCTCCCCTCACACACTACTACACCATGACATGTATACACAGCACAGGTACAGTACAGACAGCAGCAGTGCCAGTCTCCCCTCACACGCTACTACACCATGACTTGTATACACAGCACAGGTACAGTACAGACAGCAGCAGTGCTAGTCTCCCCTCACACACTACTACACCATGACATGTATACACAGCACAGGTACAGTACAGACAGCAGCAGTGCCAGTCTCCTCTCACACACTACTACACCATGACATGTATATACAGCACAGTTACAGTACGGACAGCAGCAGCGCCAGTCTCCCCTCACACACTACTACACCATGACATGTATACACAGCACAGGTACAGTACAGACAGCAGCAGTGCCAGTCTCCTCCTCACACACTACTACACCATGACATGTACACACAGCACAGGTACAGTACAGACAGCAGCAGTGCCAGTCTCCCCTCACACACTACTACACCATGACATGTATACACAGGTACAGTACAGACAGCAGCAGTGCCAGTCTCCCCTCACACACTACTACACCATGACATGTATACACAGCACAGGTACAGTACAGACAGCAGCAGTGCCAGTCTCCCCTCACACACTACTACACCATGACATGTATACACAGCACAGGTACAGTACAGGCAGCGGCAGCGCCAGTCTCCTCCTCACACACTACTACACCATGACATGTACACACAGCACAGGTACAGTACAGACAGCAGCAGTGCCAGTCTCCCCTCACACACTACTACCCCATGACATGTATACACAGCACAGGTACAGTACAGTACAGACAGCAGCAGTGCCAGTCTCCCCTCACACACTACTACACCATGACATGTACACACAGCACAGGTACAGTACAGGCAGCGGCAGCGCCAGTCTCCTCCTCACACACTAATACACCATGACATGTACACACAGCACAGGTACAGTACAGACAGCAGCAGTGCCAGTCTCCTCCTCACACACTACTACACCATGACATGTACACACAGCACAGGTACAGTACAGACAGCAGCAGTGCCAGTCTCCTCCTCACACACTACTACACCATGACACGTATACACAGCACAGGTACAGTACAGACAGCAGCAGTGCCAGTCTCCCCTCACACACTACTACACCATGACATGTACACACAGCACAGGTACAGTACAGACAGCAGCAGTGCCAGTCTCCTCCTCACACACTACTACACCATGACATGTATACACAGCACAGGTACAGTACAGACAGCAGCAGCGCCAGTCTCTCCTCACACACTACTACACCATGACATGTATACACAGCACAGGTACAGTACAGACAGCAGCAGTGCCAGTCTCCTCCTCACACACTACTACACCATGACACGTATACACAGCACAGGTACAGTACAGACAGCAGCAGTGCCAGTTTCCCCTCACACACTACTACACCATGACATGTACACACAGCACAGGTACAGTACAGACAGCAGCAGTGCCAGTCTCCTCCTCACACACTACTACACCATGACATGTATACACAGCACAGGTACAGTACAGACAGCAGCAGCGCCAGTCTCTCCTCACACACTACTACACCATGACATGTATACACAGCACAGGTACAGTACAGACAGCAGCAGCGCCAGTCTCCCCCTCACACACTAATACACCATGACATGTATACACAGCACAGGTACAGTACACACAGCAGCAGTGCCAGTCTCCCCCTCACACACTACTACACCATGACATGTACACACAGCACAGGTACAGTACAAACAGCAGCAGTGCCAGTCTCCCCTCACACATTACTACACCATGACATGTATACACAGCACAGGTACAGTACAGACAGCAGCAGTGCCAGTCTCCTCCTCACACACTACTACACCATGACATGTATACACAGCACAGGTACAGTACAGACAGCAGCAGTGCCAGTCTCCTCCTCACACACTACTACACCATGACATGTATACACAGCACAGGTACAGTACAGACAGCAGCAGTGCCAGTCTCCTCCTCACACACTACTACACCATGACATGTATACACAGCACAGGTACAGTACAGACAGCAGCAGTGCCAGTCTCCTCCTCACATACTACCACACCATATTTGCCTACCTGACCCTCTCCATGAGGGAGAAAATGCTCTGTTCCTGGACTTTCCTGGTAATGTATGATTGCCATCACCTGTGGTGAGCTAGTTAATTGATAAGAAAGGTGTTTCAGCACAGGTGATGGCAATCATACATTACCAGGAAAGTCCAGGAACAGAGCATTTTCTTCCTCATGGAGAGGGTCAGGTGGGCAAGTATGTACTACACCATGACATATTTACTCATATCTGGTGCAGTACCAGCTACTTACCTATTTTACAGTTGAGTAGAAAGATAATGGCAGCTGATATTAGGTATTTAAGCTTCATGGCACTCTGTGGGTTATGATGCTGCTCTGTATGATTGTGTGTCTTTCCCTCCTCCGTCTTAACCAGACTTTATACCAGTTTTCTTGCGCAATATTACACCTGTTATTCTGTCAGTTTCCCCATCTTAGGTGATCTAATAATTTCCTACCATCTTGTAGTTTCCGGGATGTGACTCCTGAGGAATTATTTGTACGTGGGCGACATACAGGAGACTAGGTGGTGTGGTCAGATTCCTACGCATGGAGTGTAGGAGCTGGAGTGAGGTAGCTGGAGGCACAGCACAACAATTAGATGTGGATGGCACTGGAGATAGAAAGATCTGGGAGAACTAGAGTGAAGTCTGAGACCGGACTGGTACTAGTAATCCGGTCTTGGCTAGGACTCATAAGGGGTAATTCAAATGTTTGAAATGTCAGTTGGGCGTCTTTTTTTTCCTAGGAAAAAACAGACACCCAACTCACTTTTCAAATAATTGAATATCCCCCATAATGTGGTCAGAGGCCACTGTGCTGTGTGCCGGGCTGGTACCGGCTATGCTGAGTGTCAGGCTGGAACCAACTATGGCCCAAATGTATTAAGCCTTAAAAAGAGATAGAGTGGAGATGTAAAAAGAGTGATACATGACCAGCCAGTCAGCTTCCTAACTGCCATGTAACAGGCTTTCTTTGAAAAATTACAGTAAGCTGATTGGCTGGTCATTTATCACTCCAAAGGGCTAAATGCATCATCGCTTGGGGAGTGATAAAATGGGGAGAGAAAACTACCTGCCAAGCAGCACCTAACTGCCATGTCACAGGCCCTGTTTGAAAAATGACAGTTATGAGCTGGTCGGCTGGTAGATTATCACTTTCCATTTTATCACTCTCCAAGCGATGATGCATCTAGCCCTCAGTCCATTTCTACACACTCTCCAAGCGATGATGCATCTAGCCCTCAGTCCATTTCTACACACTCTCCAAGCGATGATGCATCTAGCGCTCGGTCCATCTCTACTCACTCTCCAAGTGATGATGCATCTAGCGCTCAGTCCATTTCTACTCACTCTCCAAGTGATGATGCATCTAGCGCTCAGTCCATTTCTACTCACTCTCCAAGCGATGCTGCATCTAGCTTTCAGTCCATCTCTACTTTCCACTATCACTTTTAATCAACTTTATCAGCTTTCATTAACTTTATCAACTGCTGGTTGCCAGGCTAGAACCAACTATGCTGGATTCCGGGCTAGAACTGGATATGCTGAATGCCTGGTTGGAACGGGACTGGAACCAGAATACTGGACAGGACTGGAACTGGATTACTGATCTGGACTGGAACCTGAATGCTGAGCCGGACTGGGACTAGATGAGTGAACCGGACTTGGACTATTATGCTGACTGCAGTAACTACTGTAGGTGGGAGCAACTGAGTCATCTGCAGACTACAAGGAACCAAGATCAAGGAAGTTTTTTTTTATAGGGATTGTTGTCTTCTGATTGGATGCTATGGTCAGCTGAGCAGAGACAGTGGCTGGATCCAATATGGCGGTGCCTATATGCCAGTTTTGGAATGAACTCTGGTGTAAAGCATGCGGATATCTGGGACAAATGTGAGAGAAAGTTGAGAGACAGGTAACTGTTCTGAGAGTCCGGAGCATAACATGGGAAAATTCTGGGTTATTGGGAGTCCTCCTGTATTCCCGACAGGGGCATAAATACAAAGAGACAGTGGGAGGCTGTTGCCTCCAAGTGCCAGCTCAGAAGTAGTCACAATTCAGACTGAGGGGTACATTTACTAAGCAGTGATAAGAGCGAAGAAGTGAGCCAGTGGAGAAGTTGCCCCATCAACCAAACTACTGAAGTAACATCTATAATTTGCATACTATAAAATGATACAGAGCTGCTGATTGGATGATGGGGGAAATTCTCCACTAGCTCACTTCGCCTCTCTTATCACTGCTTAGTAAATGTTCCCCTAAGCCCCTCTAACCACCCCAGGCCCAGGTTATCAGTATCCCCCTATCTTGGCAACCCTGGAGCATACTTGCCTACCTGACCCTCTCCATGAGGGAGTAAATGCTCTGTTCCTGGACTTTCCTGGTAATGTATGATTGCCATCACCTGTGGTGAGCTAGTTAATTGATAAGAAAGGTGTTTCACCACAGGTGATGGCAATCATACATTACCAGGAAAGTCCAGGAACAGAGCATTTTCTCCCTCATGGAGAGGGTCAGGTAGGCAATTATGCCCTGGATAGAGTGCATGGGTGTTGCTGGGGTGGGGTGTTGGTAGTAAATACGTGCGGGGGACACTAACAGCTATCTCGCCTCTAGGCTCCTAGTATTAACTTACAGTGCATCCGGAAAGTATTCACAGCTCTTCACTTTCTCCACATTTTGTTATGTTACAGCCTTATTCCAATATGGAATAAATAAATTTTTTCCCTCAAAATTCTACACACAATACCCCATAATGACAACGTGAAAAAAATTTTTGGGAGATTTTTGCAAATTTATTAAAAATAAAAAACTAAGAAATCACATGTACATATCACCACAGCCTTTGCCATGAAGCTCAAAATTCAGCTCAGGTGCATCCTGTTTCCACTGATCATCCTTCAGATGTTCTTACAGATTAATTGGAGCCCACCTGTGGTAAATTCAGTTGATTGGACATGATTTGGAAAGGCACACACCTAAGGTCCCACACTTGACAGTGCATGTCTGAGCACAACAAATATAAAGAATTCAGGCGCTAATTCCTATTTGTCACAATATATACTTTATTAGTAATTAATCCCAATAGAGCTTCAGGGCGTATTTATTAGAGATGAGCGGGTTCGGATCCCGCTCATCTCTAATAAATACGCCCTGAACTTCACCCATTTTACACGGTTCCGCGGCAGCCTCGGATCTTCTCGCCTTGCTCGGTTAACCAGAACGCGCCCGAACGTCATCATCCCGCTGCCGGATTCTCGCGAGATTCGTATTCTATATAAGGAGCCGCGCGTCGCCGCCATTTTCACTCGTGCTTTGGAGATTGAACGGAGAGGACGTGGCAGCGTTCTCTCCTTGAAAAGCTCCATAATCTGTGCTCAGTGTGCTGCAAATAATCTGTGCTCAGTGTGCTGAAAATATCTACGTTCTCTGCCTGAAAACGCTCCATATCTGTGCTCAGTGTGCTGCAAATATCTGATCAGTGTGCTGCATTTTGGGGACTGGGGACCACCAGTATATAATATATACTTTTCTATAGCTTCTATACTGCTTGTCAGGACATACATGGGTCACAGTTACACAGCTCTGTACTGATATATACAATAATATATATACTTTTCTATAGCTTCTATACTGCTTGTCAGGACACATATGTCACAGTTACACTGCTCTGTGCTGATATATACAGTCAGTAATATATATACTTTTCTATAGCTTCTATACTGCTTGTCAGGACACATGTGTCACAGTTACACAGCTCTGTACTGATATACAGTAATATTATATATACTTTTCTATAGCTTCTATACTGCTTGTCAGGACACATGGGTCACAGTTACACCGCTCTGTCTGTACTGATATATACAATAATATATATACTTTTCTTATTTTCTATAGCTTCTATATTGCTTATCAGGACACATGTGTCACAGTTACACCACTCTGTACTGATATATACAATAATATATATACTTTTCTATAGCTTCTATACGGCTTGTCAGGACACATGTGTCACAGTTACACCGCTCTGTACTGATATACAGTAATATTATATATACTTTTCTATAGCTTCTATACTGCTTGTCAGGACACATGTGTCACAGTTACACTGCTCTGTACTGATATACAGTAATATTATATATACTTTTCTATAGCTTCTATACTGCTTGTCAGGACACATGTGTCACAGTTACACCGCTCTGTACTGATATACAGTAATATTATATATACTTTTCTATAGCTTCTATACTGCTTGTCAGGACACATGTGTCACAGTTACACTGCTCTGTACTGATATACAGTAATATTATATATACTTTTCTATAGCTTCTATACTGCTTGTCAGGACACATGGGTCACAGTTATACCGCTCTGTCTGTACTGATATATACAATAATATATATATATACTTTTCTTATTTTCTATAGCTTCTATACTGCTTGTCAGGACACATGTGTCACAGTTACACCACTCTGTACTGATATATACAATAATATATATACTTTTCTATAGCTTCTATACTGCTTGTCAGGACACATGGGTCACAGTTACACTGCTCTGTACTGATATACAGTAATATTATATATACTTTTCTATAGCTTCTATACTGCTTGTCAGGACACGTGGGTCACAGTTACACCGCTCTGTCTGTACTGATATATACAATAATATATATACTTTTCTTATTTTCTATAGCTTCTATACTGCTTGTCAGGACACATGTGTCACAGTTACACCACTCTGTACTGATATATACAATAATATATATACTTTTCTATAGCTTCTATACGGCTTGTCAGGACACATGTGTCACAGTTACCCCGCTCTGTACTGATATACAGTAATATTATATATACTTTTCTATAGTTTCTATACTGCTTGTCAGGACACATGGGTCACAGTTACACCGCTCTGTACTGATATATACAATAATATATATATACTTTTCTATAGCTTCTATACGGCTTGTCAGGACACATGTGTCACAGTTACACCGCTCTGTACTGATATACAGTAATATTATATATACTTTTCTATAGCTTCTATACTGCTTGTCAGGACACATGTGTCACAGTTACACCGCTCTGTACTGATATACAGTAATATTATATATACTTTTCTATAGCTTCTATACTGCTTGTCAGGACACATGGGTCACAGTTACACCGCTCTGTCTGTACTGATATATACAATAATATGTATACTTTTCTTATTTTCTATAGCTTCTATACTGCTTGTCAGGACACATATGTCACAGTTACACTGCTCTGTGCTGATATATACAGTCAGTAATATATATACTTTTCTATAGCTTCTATACTGCTTGTCAGGACACATATGTCACAGTTACACTGCTCTGTACTGATATACAGTAATATTATATATACTTTTCTATAGCTTCTATACTGCTTGTCAGGACACATGGGTCACAGTTGCACCGCTCTGTCTGTACTGATATATACAATAATATATATACTTTTCTTATTTTCTATAGCTTCTATATTGCTTGTCAGGACACATGTGTCACAGTTACACCACTCTGTACTGATATATATATACAGTAATATATATACTATTCTATAGCTTCTATACGGCTTGTCAGGACACATGTGTCACAGTTACACCACTCTGTACTGATATATATATACAATAATATATATACTTTTCTATAGCTTCTATACGGCTTGTCAGGACACATGTGTCACAGTTACACCGCTCTGTACTGATATACAGTAATATTATATATACTTTTCTATAGCTTCTATACTGCTTGTCAGGACACATGTGTCACAGTTACACCGCTCTGTACTGATATACAGTAATATTATATGTACTTTTCTATAGCTTCTATACTGCTTGTCAGGACACATGGGTCACAGTTATACCGCTCTGTCTGTACTGATATATACAATAATATATATATATATACTTTTCTTATTTTCTATAGCTTCTATACTGCTTGTCAGGACACATGTGTCACAGTTACACCACTCTGTACTGATATATACAATAATATATATACTTTTCTATAGCTTCTATACTGCTTGTCAGGACACATGGGTCACAGTTACACTGCTCTGTACTGATATACAGTAATATTATATATACTTTTCTATAGCTTCTATACTGCTTGTCAGGACACATGTGTCACAGTTACACCACTCTGTACTGATATATACAATAATATATATACTTTTATATAGCTTCTATACGGCTTGTCAGGACACATGTGTCACAGTTACCCCGCTCTGTACTGATATACAGTAATATTATATATACTTTTCTATAGTTTCTATACTGCTTGTCAGGACACATGGGTCACAGTTACACCGCTCTGTACTGATATATACAATAATATATATATACTTTTCTATAGCTTCTATACGGCTTGTCAGGACACATGTGTCACAGTTACACCGCTCTGTACTGATATACAGTAATATTATATATACTTTTCTATAGCTTCTATACTGCTTGTCAGGACACATATGTCACAGTTACACCGCTCTGTACTGATATACAGTAATATTATATATACTTTTCTATAGCTTCTATACTGCTTGTCAGGACACATGTGTCACAGTTATACCGCTCTGTCTGTACTGATATATGCAATAATATATATATACTTTTCTTATTTTCTATAGCTTCTATACTGCTTGTCAGGATACATGTGTCACAGTTACACTGCTCTGTACTGATCTACAGTAATATTATATATACTTTTCTATAGCTTCTATACTGCTTGTCAGGACACATGTGTCACAGTTATACCGCTCTGTCTGTACTGATATATGCAATAATATATATATACTTTTCTTATTTTCTATAGCTTCTATACTGCTTGTCAGGACACATATGTCACAGTTACACCGCTCTGTACTGATATACAGTAATATTATATATACTTTTCTATAGCTTCTATACTGCTTGTCAGGACACATGTGTCACAGTTACACCGCTCTGTCTGTACTGATATATACAATAATATGTATACTTTTCTTATTTTCTATAGCTTCTATACTGCTTGTCAGGACACATATGTCACAGTTACACCGCTCTGTACTGATATACAGTAATATTATATATACTTTTCTATAGCTTCTATACTGCTTGTCAGGACACATGGGTCACAGTTACACCGCTCTGTCTGTACTGATATATACAATAATATGTATACTTTTCTTATTTTCTATAGCTTCTATACTGCTTGTCAGGACACATATGTCACAGTTACACTGCTCTGTACTGATATACAGTAATATTATATATACTTTTCTATAGTTTCTATACTGCTTGTCAGGACATACATGGGTCACAGTTACACCGCTCTGTACTGATAATTTAGTGATGAGCGGATTCGGTTTTACTCGGTTCTCAAAACCGAATCTTATTGGCTCACTGATGTCACGTGTTTTGGATAGCCAATAAGATTCGGTTTTGAGAACCGAGTATAACCGAGTAAAACTGAATCCGCTCATGATATACAGTAATATTATATATACTTTTCTATAGCTTCTATACTGCTTGTCAGGACATACATGGGTCACAGTTACACCGCTCTGTACTGATATATACAATAATATATATACTTTTCTATAGCTTCTATACTGCTTGTCAGGACACGTGTCACAGTTACACTGCTCTGTACTGATATATACAGTAATATATATACTTTTCTATAGCTTCTATACTGCTTGTCAGGACACATGGGTCACAGTTACACCGCTCTGTACTGATATATACAATAATATATATACTTTTCTTATTTTCTATAGCTTCAATACTGCTTGTCAGGACACATGAGTCACAGTTACACAGCTCTGTCTGTACTGATATATACAATAATATATATACTTTTCTATAGCTTCTAGTATTACAGTGCAGCATTTTGGTGACTAACAGTATATAGTTGTACAGTAGGCCATTGCTGTATCTTGCAGCTCTGTGTCACTGCAAGTATCCATCCATTCCATTTTCTTCCAGTGATTTGGACCAATAATACCATTGATTAGAACGAATAATTCCAGTGATTTTTGTCATTTTCTTCCAGTGATTTGGACCAATAATACCATTGATTAGAACGAATAATTCCAGTGATTTTTGTCATTTTCTTCCAGTGATTTGGACCAATAATACCATTGATTAGAACGAATAATTCCAGTGATTTTGTCATTTTCTTCCAGTGATTTGGACCAATAATACCATTGATTAGAACGAATAATTCCAGTGATTTTGTCATTTTCTTCCGGTGATTTGGACTAATAATACCATTGATTAGAACAAATAATTCCAGTGATTTTGTCATTTTCTTCCAGTGATTTCGACCAATAATACCATTGATTAGAACGAATAATTCCAGTGATTTTGTCATTTTCTTCAAGTGATTTGGACCAATAATACCATTGATTAGAACGAATAATTCCTGTGATATTGAGGTGTTTGTGTCGCTTAGCTTAGCCGTCCAGCATCCACAGTGCACTTCTTTTTCTCTTTTCTTTGCATCATGTGCTGTTTGGGGCCAATTTTTTTAAGTGCCATCCTGTCTGACACTGCAGTGCCACTCCTAGATGGGCCAGGTGTTTGTGCCACCCTCTTGGGTCGCTTTGCTTAGTCATCCAGCGACGTCGGTGCAAATTTTAGGACTAAAAATAGTATTGTGAGGTGTGAGGTGTTCAGAATAGACTGGAAATTAGTGGAAATTGTGGTTATTGAGGTTAATAATACTATAGGATCAAAATTACCCCAAAATTCTATGATTTAAGCTGTTTTTGAGGGTTTTTAAAAAAAAAAAACACCCGAATCCAAAACACACCCAAATCCGACAAAAAATTTTCAGGGAGGTTTTGCCAAAACGCGTCTGAATCCAAAACACCACCGCGGAACCGAATCCAAAACCAAAACACAAAACCCGAAAAATGTCCGGTGCACATCACTAGTATTTAATTTATACCTGTGTTAGCACAAGAAACATCCTTGTAAAAACAAGGAACCAAAGAACTACTGAATAACACCTTGTGCTAATATAAAGTAGGCTCTGGTATGGGTGAGTAACCAAGACCAAAAGTTAAATAATCACTCATTTTATTAAATTATATATATATATATATATATATATATATATATAATCATACAATGTTCAATATTTATTAATGTGAGACCTCATATGAAACAATATATCTTACAACCTAAAATCAATCCATAAATTATCCCCTGAAGGTAGATCAATTAGAAAATATGTGGACACTATATAAAGTTATATAAAAAAAATATTTTCTTGAATATAGTCAGTGCATATCCAGATTTTTTATCGCATGAGTAAATAAAAGATATTCAATGATAAATATTAGATAGTGTCAAAGTCAGAAAAATATCACTATGCACACTGCCATATTTGCACCTCATGCGAGCTCCCGCTGCGCGTGCAAGAGCTCTCCCGTGCGTGCGCATACTCGCCTTCGCGGGCACCCGCAGGCGTACGATATGCGGATTTACGATAGAGTTTGTATGCGTCTAGCGGGCGACTCAATCGATATATATTTTAACCATATAATGTATTTTGTAGATCATGGTCCCTTTGATAGATTCTGAAAGTTTAGTTAATGTAGCATGTTCATGGACAGAGAGATCCCTCAGACAAGGATTATACAGTGGTGTTTAGTATCCATCGGAAGAGTATTTAATTAGCAATATTCCGGTGTTGGTTTGGAGCAGATTAATCGCTCGTGCGAATAGTTATGGACATAAGAAGTTTATGTCCATTTACTATTATTTGCACTTACTTATCCATGCGGCGGGAAACCTAGTTTCCCACCCATCTGAGCAGTTGGAAGTAGTCACAGCCCACCTGTATGAACCAACCTATGACCTTTTGTTTTAGTGCGAAGACGAATTCCTGTGTCCAATGAACAATGAGATTGTAGGGACCATTGAATTGTATTGTGTGTGGGGCATAAATAGACAAGCCGATCACATCCAGCTCTCACTCTTCAACGGTTCTCATTGCTGATAATCGGGAGCTGGATGTCCAGAGGCGCATGCGATCGTTCCCCTTTGTGCGTAAGTTTTTCTCCGCAATCATATTGTCTTTCTTGTTATTCTGAGCCATATCTCTCTCTCTCTCTCTTCTCTTTCTCTCTCGTTTCTCTTATATAGTTATTGTACTGATATTGTATTTCATGTATAATTATCTGGTTAGGTAGTCTATGTTATATTGGTAGTGTATGACTTGTATTGTATTATTCTTTTGAACGTTCATTCATTTCCTTAAAAGGCGTTAGACCCTTAGACCGGTATTGTGTGTTCATTATATTGCAGTGGGTAATAGGAGCGGCTCTATCGCTCAAACAGCTTTAGCGTAAACCCGCTTACTAAGTGTTGCATTCTCATCTTATCACTACACCAAGGGTTACTGCATAATACACTGTTTTATGGTATAGTTATAAAAGTTCAACATTGTCAGCGTCTGCGCCGCTGGTGATCTCCTCGTGGTCCCGAGCGTCCGCTACGCTATAGCGAATCATTACGTTAGTCGGCAGCCAATAGCGGGCCTGCCTGTGATCCCTTGGCTGTGGGCGAACGTGGCGCTTGAGCGTCTCGACTACGGCTAAGCGATTGTTACGCAACGTGCGTACCCTTACGGTACTCCATACGTTAATAGCGTACAGTGTTCTTAGGCCTCTTAAAGGGTTTTAAGTAAGATAAATATTTAGCTTTATCAATTGGCGGCTCGTCCGTCCTTCACATATCTGCACTAGGTAATTTCAGCAGACATTATCCATCAGCAAAGGGCGGGAGATCATATTCCTCGTAGTGCTGTCTGGATAAGCGTCTGCTTCGCTTAGTAAAGGGTGCTGAGGGAATCCGGAACCGGAGGTAAGAACAACACGCCAGTGTCTTTTAAAACTGTTTATTTCTGTCATGCGTACGCACGCACGCACATATCTGCATTTCTTTTCATTTTCGTGTATTTTCATATATCACTCTTCTGTTTGCCATTTTATAATTTGATAAACGTGCTGAGAGAGATTTGCCGCTATTTCATAGTTAAAGTATAAAAGTAATACATTAAGAAATAAATTGCAAAGCACACACGCAGCTCTGCCTAAAGATACAAGGAGAGATTGGTGTGGTGTTCGGTAGATGATCGAGGATCACCTACATTGATAAACGTGTACATTGTGTTACGGTGGATAGTTGCTTTGTGTACACGTGTCTCTAACAAAGGGTGAGACTCGCGTACGCAACTCAAAGGCCGACGCACGCAGCGTATATTACGCAACGGAGCGTCCGGGTACGCCCACGTAACTCAAATCACACGCTAGTGTTATTGTAACAGGCGAAAAGGTGGCAACGCGATAAATAGCGCAAATCTATTTTAGTGTCCGAAATTTAGACTAACAGATCCTTCTCCAAATTTACAACACATCTGGTCTAAAGGAAAGAATATTTCTGCGCAGAAATAGAAATAGAAACAAAAGTGTACATGTGGTGAGTGAGTGTTTGCATATATAAGTTTATACAATTTTTGAGGTTTGAACCACAGGAAGTCGAGTTCTCGCAGGGTACATACATGTAAGTGACGTGCATGGTGGCAAGGGAGGCATCCTTTGTTAAACATAAAATCTGAGCATTAGAGTACAGCAGACCAGGAGGTCTATTGTAGCACTGACCAGGAGGTCCGGAATTGACCAGGAGGTACAGGTACAGCAGACAAGGAAGTCCGCTATAAATAGAGAAGAGAGCACAACCCAGGGGGTTGGTGCAGAACCCATATAGGCCAATAAAGCTCATGCTGAAGGAATTCGCAGCCGCAATTTTCGATTCCACTGGTCGCTCCGCACATAAGATTAGTTGCTTATGTGCTGAACGATTGTACCGCACGTAATTGTGTGCATTAGTTAATCTGACCAGTACCATTGTGTACAAAACGGGTCACAAACACTATTTGTACATTCTGACGTGATTTGTGTAATTTTTTATTTTCTGAAGGGAAGTTCGCTGGTCACTCAGGAATTATCCAACAACCAACAGTTACTGGAAAGGGTCAATGCTCTGCGGAACACACTCATATGTTCCAGTAAACGAAGGTTCATAGGGGCCCTGGGTCGAGTACGCCAGCACTAGGGCAGTGTGTAGGTCGTATTGGTCGGCGTGGGCGAGTGAGTGGGGTACTCGGTAAACCGCCACCGTCAGCCTATCGTGAACATTTTGGTTTTTGTAAGGGTTCGCTGAAGACCCTGATTGAAGGTCAGAGGTGGTGAAAGCAACACCTGCAAGTTATGGGGGCCAATTGTTCAGGTAGGGGGCGATCAACCTCGGTTCGGGTTGATTCAGTAAACCGACCAATCGGGTCGGCAAGGTACGTAATGTGTGAAAAATACGGTTCACACACAGAGGTTTTATGTGATGAATGGGAGAGAATGACTGTGCATGACGGGGAGAAGTTCCCAAGAGTAGGCAGCTTTAGCCCAGAAGTGTTACAAAATCTAAGGAGGAGGATATGTCTCATTAAATCAACAAAGAGACGAATCAAACATTATGATTATTTGCAGTTATGGCAACAGGAGGGTGAAATACAGAGAGGATTGGCTCAGGCGGCGGGATCTAATCCTATCAAGAAACCGATAGCCACGGCCCCGCCGCCACCTTACATATCAGGAGAGAAATTGGTTGCGGAGAATGACGCATTAGGGTGTAACAAACAAACACTTAGCAACTGTGTAAATGTTAATAAGTTAACCAATGCAAGTATTAACCCGTGCAAGTTGTACCCTGTTTTGAACTTTCCCCAGGAGTGTGATCAAGAGGACGAATCGGCAACAATATCGGCGCTCTCTCTAGCAGCCACCATATCAGAAACAACAGTAGGCACGGCCCAACCCGTAAGATTAGTAACAAAGCCCCCTAGTGGAGGGACAGGTGAGGTCGTATCAACGGGTTGCCTTATTGACAGATGGGAAGGACCATACCAAGTCTTATTGACTAGCACTACAGCATTGAAGGTTGCCGAGAGAGAGACTTGGGTTCATTCGTCCCATTGTAAGAAGGTTGCTGATCCAGAGAGGTCCCGTGATAAGGAACAGACGGTAGAGGAAGTTGTATCACTGGAGTGTCTGTTCCAGGAGGACTGAGGCGGCACCTGAGCATTGAGAATCACAAGATCAAAAGCAGTTGTCGATTCCCTGTTTCCCTTTTATTGTTTTTCTCCACTTCCCATCCCCTCTCCCTCAAATTATTTTTTCCCCCTTCTCATTCTTCTTTGTTTCCTCCTAAGATGGACTTGCCTCAAGAGACTGTGATCCGGATTTTCCTGTTGACCATGATGTTGACCAGAGCAGTCTGTTCCGGCGAGAGTACCATGGAGGTCGAGAGAGGTTCTGGAATGGGTTCTGATGACAAAGATGGAGGCGTAGTTTTCCGAGAACAACATAATCAACAAGCAAAGGCGAGTATCAGAAAACGATCCGATAGCATTGACCATAGAAGGAATTGTGAAGGATTGTTAGCTGAAGAAAACTGTATCTGTAGGCTCTGTGACAATGTAGTTGAGGATGGGTGCATCAAGAAATGCCAATCCAGTTTTAATATCCACATGGACCGGCATCCCTTGAGTGACTATCACTCCTTAGTGCAGGCTTTTTCAACCAGTGTGCCGTGGCACACTAGTGTGCCGCGACCAGTTGCAAGGTGTGCCACGGAGCCAGAGCAGCTTCCTGCGCCTTCAGAGTGAACTGATTTCCCAGGCTCTTCTTAGAGGATCATTCGTGCTCTGGCTGTGACCTATGCCTTGAAGACGCGGCGGTGTGATATCATAGGTCACGGCCACCATGTCTCACCACCCAGCCAGCTCACACACCTGCACACACATCTTCCAGTTCCCGCATGCCTACACAGCTTTCCTTGCCCACCCACATCCACACCTGCCCGACTGCCCGCTGCTCAGTATTCGCAGCACTCCACTATGAACAAGCCTCGCCACTGAGGGACAGGGAGGAGGACAGCTGACCGGTAGGGGCTAATACAGTATGTGTTATTTTATTTCTCCTGTGGGGAACAGTAGGATTTCAATAGGATTTATGTGAGGAGAATAAGGATTTATATGGATTTATGGGGGGGAAAATGTGAATAATTAATGTGGGGAGCAGTGTGATTGATTTATGTGGGGAGCAATAGGATTTATGTATGGAGCAACATGATTTATGTGGGGAGCAATGTGATTGTTTTTTCTATGTAGACCAATGTATGTGTGGATATTTTTTTACTGTGAGGGCCAATGTGTGGTTTTTTTTTTTTTTTCTGTGGGGACCTGATGGTGTGTTTTGGGAATTTTAAAATATTATCGGTGTGCCGCGAGTAAAAAAAGGTTGAAAATCACTGCCTTAGTGGGTAGTGTGTTAAATCAAACAGATTGTTGGGTATGCTCTCAAGTACCTCAAGGTCATAGCAAATCAGGACTAGTACCATTTCCTTTAACGATAGGGGAGGTACTTGAGCTAAGTGGTGGGAGGCCGGTGGACAGGAGGTTTAATATCTCCAGTCCTCCTAGTTTGAAGCTCCACCAATATCATGTGGATAGATCCCTAATATGTTTTAACATTTCCAATCCCCGAAAGCCGGGAAATTGGGAAGTGTCATGGAGTAACCAAACCATGGCCTTTTCATATAGAGCAGATAGAATGCCGACAGATACAGAGCTTATACGCCACATAGCCAGTAGAGGAAAATCTCTCCGATATAGGTATACCCTAGGAAGTAGGATTACGAGAGTTGGAGAGGTATCACCAGGATACTGTGCACATATCGTACAAGCTGATACGTGTACTAGACAGATGGGAGAATTAGGGTTAGGAGATTTCACATGGAAGATGTGTAATATGGTTATGTCCTACTCCGTCCCATATGTTCTCCCCGATGATGCATATTTCATATGCGGGAGGAAGGCGTATAAGTGGCTTGCCCCAAACTCTGAAGGATTGTGTTATATTGGAAAAGTACTGCCTGAAGTAATGACTGTATCACATGCCAAAATGAAAGATATACACCGTGTTGCCCAAGCTCCTTATACTCACACCCACTACGAGCACGTAGTTAAACGGCACCTGATAGAAAGAACAGAGCATCCGGCCTCTGACATGATCCATGAATCCACCGGGATTCAGTTTCTACTTGCGTTAGACATCACTCGCACCGCCAGAGGAGTGTTGAATTATAAATACATATCTGCGCTCGCAAATTTGTTAGACAATATCACAGAAATGTATGATGACACGTTTAGGTATACTGGAAGAGAACTTCAAGCTTATAAAACAGAACTGGTTCAGCATAGAATGGTTCTCAATTATCTCACGGCAGTGACAGGTGGATATTGTGTCACACTGGCAACGCAGTACGGCGTGAAATGCTGCACATATATAACGAATAGTACCGAGGATCCGGTCGAGGTCATAGACCAAAAGATGGACGATATTCTCCAATTAAAGTGGGAATTTCGCAGGAGACACAATCTCACCCTTGCTGCTGTGGGTAATGAGCTGACTGGTTGGGTGTCATGGTTGAACCCGCGAAATTGGTTCTCTGGTTTAGGAGAATGGGCTCAAGGAGTCATAATGGATGTAGGGAAGTTTCTCCTATGTATCTTAGGTGTTGTCATATCAATTGGCTTGATATTTAGATGCGGTCAGGCTTTAATGAAGTGCAAACGTAGTACCAGGGTGATGAGTTTAAGGAGTGAGGAAATTGTAATTCCAATGGATTTGATTTATGACCCAACGGTAGAGACAATGATGTGATGAAAATGCGATTATACGGTCCGTTTCTTTCACCTGTTTTTCCGTTTTCTCCAAGGTAAAAAGACCCACTTGGACGAGAAATTTGACGAGCCTGTATACAGACAACTGATGGATTAAAGAAGAAGTTTTGACAACCTTATACACAGATATTTGATGAACTATGCCATAGACCCCCAGTTTCCCTAGAAATTTTAAAATTACGCTAGCCCAACACTTTTGTAAGTCTATGGACATTGACAAAGCTTTTGCCCACACCTATTGGCAAAAGCCCAAAGAAGACTGCATTCAACAGACACCAGACAAGACTTCAACCGACAAATGTTCATTAACCTGACATAGAATACCACTGCATTTACCATAATTGTGTCTTATCTTCATCTCTACAACCTTCAGGTAAAGCACACACATAGGCGATAGGGAATACCGGCACAGATATCAGCATTCACATATTCCCCCATTCATGTATCATCAACTAAAATGTGCTCCCCCATTTTGTTGCAACCAAAAGACGAAGAGAGCTCGGTAAAGTTTGACAGCCCATCCACAGACCCGTACCACGGGATAAGAAGGAATTCGAATGTATACTTCGCAATACCTCGAAGCTTGATTTAAAACACGTACGGCACGATGATACATGACCCCCCAAACATGGATTCATACACACATGCTTCTGCTATCTCACTAGGTCATACCCTTTTCCTACCTTCTCCTCTCCTCCCCTACCCAACCATGGAAATGTATTTACACTTGACATATATTTTTCTCGTTTTGAAATGTTTTAGGAAGTGGCAGTTATTGTTGACTGCCAAAGGGTGGACTGTCAAAGTCAGAAAAATATCACTATGCACACTGCCATATTTGCACCTCATGCGAGCTCCCGCTGCGCGTGCAAGAGCTCTCCCGTGCGTGCGCATACTCGCCTTCGCGGGCACCCGCAGGCGCACGATATGCGGATTTACGGTAGAGTTTGTATGCGTCTAGCGGGCGACTCAATCGATATATATTTTAACCATATAATGTATTTTGTAGATCATGGTCCCTTTGATAGATTCTGAAAGTTTAGTTAATGTAGTGTCAAAGTCAGAAAAATGTCTTAATGCACACTGCCATATTTGCACCGCACACTGGTCCGTGCTGCGCGTGCGTACGCTCTCCCGTGGAAGCGCATACTCGCAATAGCGTGCACTCGCACGCGCAGTATGCGCATTTACGGTAGAGTTTATGTGATCGTAGCGTGCGACTCATTAGTTGCAAATGTTCACAATTAATGTAGTTTATAGATCATGATCCCTTTGATAGTTTCTGTAAGTTTGGTTAAAGTACAATGTCCCAGAGCTGAGGAATCCCTCTTTATATCGTACGAAGGGTCTAACAGGAATCATACAGCAGTGTTTGGTACCCATCGGAAGAGTATTTAATTAGCAATATTCCGGTGTTGGTTTGGAGCGTATTAATCGCTCGTGCGAATAGTTATGGACATAAGAAGTTTATGTCCATTTCTATGATTTACACATACTCAGGTATGCGGCGGGAAACCCAGTTTCCCACCCACCTGAGCTGTTGGAAATCGTCACAGCCCACCTGTATGAATCACCCTATGACCTTTTGTTATGATACAGGGCCGAATTCCTTCGGCCAATGGACAATGGGATTGTAGGACCAGGAGATTGCATTGTGTGTGGGGCATAAATAGGCAGGCCGACCACATCCAGCTCTCACTCTCTCATCAACGGTTATCTGCTGATAATCGGGAGCTGGATATCGAGGCGCAGGCGATCATACCCTTTGTGCGTAAGTTCTCTCCATAATCATTGTCTTTCTGCGAGCCAATATCTCTCTCTCTCTCTCTCTCTCTCTCTCTCTCTCTCTATCTCTCTCTCTCCTCTTTTCTCTTAAATACTTCATAGTAGTATTGTATTGTATTGCATTTAGGTCAGTGTAGTATTGTCTTTTTGTATTTATTGTTTAGATCTGTGGTTAGGAAGTCTCTGTTATATTGTAGTGTATCATATGTACTGTTATCCCCTTTTACAAGTATATTAGACATAATACAGTTAATAGGCTTTGGAAACCTAAACCAGTATTAGTGTATTTACTATAGTGTTAAGTGTTCACTTGAGCGTCGGTGACGCTCAAACAGCTTTGTAGGTAGTCAGGTTACACAAGGTTGCATTTACACCCTGTACTCACATTAAGGTATTCTGTGTGTTTCATCGGTATAAGGTTTAATATCAAGGTATAGTGTTGTGAGCGTCTGCACCGCTGGTGACCTCCTCGTGGTCTCTAGCGTATGCTACGTTACAGCGAATCTTTCCCCTAGACATAACCAATAACGTGTCCTGTGATCACTGGGCCGTGAGCGAACGTGACGCTTGAGCGTCTCGCCTACGGCTGAGCGATCGTTACGCAAATAGCGTATCATTACGGTATTTCTTAAGTAAACAGCGTACAGTGTTCTTAGCTTCATAAGGGTTGTTTATACGACAAAGGAATTTAGCATTGTCAATTGCGGGCTCGTCCGGTCCTTTTCACATCTGCACTAGGTAGATCAGCAGACATTATCCCTCCAGCAAAGGGTGGGAGGTTGTCTCATAGTGCTGGCGGGATAAGCGTCTGCTTCGCTTAGGTAAAGAGTGCTGAAGGAATCCGGTAACCGGAAGTAAGAACAAAACGCTTGTGTTTTTTTTAAAACTGTTTATTTTTCTTTTGTCTTGCGTACGCACGCATATATCTGCATTTCTGTTTCATTTTCGTATATCACTATTCCTGTTTGCCAAATTTTATAGTTGATAGAAAGTGCTAAAAGGAGATTTGCTGTTATTTAATAAGTAGAGGTAATAGTTAAAGTATAGAACAAACACACGGTTTGTCTGAGATACAAGGCAGTCAGTGTGGATTGCGGTAGATGATCAGGGATCATTTACATTGATAAAAATATATTGTGTTACAGTGGATCCTCTGCATTGCGTACACGTGTCGCTAACAAAGACTAGCGTACGCAATCCAAAAGGCAGACGCACGCAGCGTTCATTACGCAACGTAGCGTCTGGTTACGCCCACGTAGCCCAAGTCACGAAAAGTTGAATTAGCGCAAAGCGATAATTAGCGCAAAAGCGATAATTAACGCACAGCGGTAGATAACGCGACGCGGTAAATAACGCAAATCTATTTTTGGAAAATCTGAAATTTAGTTTAACAGATCCTGCTCCTAATTGGTAACACTCTTGGCCTGAAGACAATTTCTGCGCAGAAATAGATATAGAAACAAAGTGTACATGTGTTGAGTGAGTGTGTTTTGTATACAAAAGTTTATATAACTTTAAGGTGGAACCAAAAGGAAAGCCGGGTACTCGTCAAGGGACATACGTGTAAGTGACATATACGGTGGCCAGGGAGGCATCCCTGGTTAAATAATATTTGAGCATTAGAGTATAGCGGACCATAAGGTAACAAGACCAGGAGGTCATAAGGAACAAGACCAGGAGGTCGTAAGGTAAAAGGTCCGCTATAAAAGTCCAGTGGCACAACGCCTGGGGTGTTGGTGCAGAACCCATATAGGCCATAAGCTCTTGCTGAAGGAATCGCGGCCGGAAACATCGATTCCATTGGTCTTTCAGTACATGACAAGTAGTGCTCGTGTACTGAACGATTGGACCGCACGTAATTGTGTGCAGTAGTTAGTAATCTGACCTAATACCATTAGAGTAAAGTGGTCACAAACGCTATTTGTACATTCTGACGTGATTTGTGTAATTTTTTATTTTTGGAAGGGAAGTTCGCTGGTCACTCAGGAACTATCTAACAACCCCACCTTTACTGGAAAGAGTAAGTGTCCTGCGGGTAACCCTCATATGTTCCAGTAAACTGAAGGTTCCATAGGGGCCCTGTATCGAGTACGCCAGCACCACGTCGGTGTGATCAGGTCGTATTGGTCGAGGTGGGCGAGTGAGTGGGGTACTCGGTAAACCGCCACCGCCGGCCTACTGTGGAGTAATTTGGTTGTCTGAAAAGGCTTGCTGAAAACCTTGATACAGAAAATCCAAGGAGGACTAAGCAACACCTACAGACTATGGGGGCCAGTTGCTCAGGTAGGGGGCGATCAACCCTGGTTCAGGTTGATTCTGTGAACCGACCAGTTGGGTCGGCACGATATGTAATGTGTGAAAAATATGGAATTCACACCGAATCTTTATGTGATGAATGGGAGAGAATGACTGTACAAGACAGGGACAAGTTCCCAAGAATAGGTAGCTTCAGTCCAGAGGTGTTACAAAATTTAAGGAGGAGGATATGTCTCGTAAAATCAGCAAAGAGACGAATTCAGCATCATGATTATTTACAGTTATGGCACCAGGAAGGTGAGATACAGAGAGGTTTGGCTCTGGCGGCGGGATCTGGGGCAGTCAGGAAGTTGATTGCCACAGCTCCTCCTCCACCATACATTGCAGGAGAGAAGTTGATTGCGGAGAGAAACGCACTGGGTTGTAAAACACAAACTCTTAGTAACACTGTAAATGTTAATGATGTTAACCAAATAACTCATGCAAGTATTAACCCGTGCAAGATGTACCCTGTTTTGAACCTTCCTCAGGAGTGTGATCAAGAAGACGATTCAGCAACAATTTCAGCTCTCTCTCTTGCAGCCACCATAGCAGAGACCACAGTAGGCACAGCGACACCCACGAGATTAGTGAAAGCCCCTAGCGGAGGGATAGGTGAGGTCGTGTCAACGGGTAAGTACGGCACCATGCACTACACTGAAACAATTGTACCACAACAAGCTGTAGAATCTACACAGGAAGAGGCTGTTAGAATTGCTCCTGTAAGGGTAATAGCAGTTCCCAATGGAAAAACAGATGTGTCTGGAGCCACTCCCATAAGGAACATTGCCATGTACACTCCATTTTCCAGAATGGAATTAAGAACAATAGTGTCCGAATTTCCTGACCCCAGGAAGGATTTAGTTGCTAGCCAAAAATACATCAGGGATTTAGGTAACACGGTAGAACCCAACAACAAGGATTGGCAGATACTGCTAAGAGCTTGTTTACCTTCCAATGTTGATGCAACTCAGTTTTTAGCTGATTGTGCATTGGATAAAGATGTACCGCTTACAGACGTGTACAACAAGGATAATGTAAAAAGGATAAATTTACAGCTAAAAGAGTATTTCCCTGCCGTTGTTAAATGGAATAAAATATTTTCCATTAAGCAAAAGGAGTCCGAAACGGCAACAGAATATTTTCACCGGGCACTATTAGAAATGGCAAAGTACACTGGTATAGAAGACATTAAGACCAACCCAAACCATCGAGAAGTAGCAGTATCTGTACTGATGGATGGTTTGAAAGAAACATTAAAAGCTAGGGTACAGACCACGCAGCCATGTTGGCGAGGTCTGTCAGTGTCCACCTTGAGAGAGGCTGCTATTGATCACGACAGAAATATCACTAGGCACAGGGAGTCGCAAAGTGATAAGTTGATGTCCGTAAGTATACAGGCGCTGACCACAAGGCAGCCTGCGTATGTACCACCGAATCCTGTGGGTAAGGCAAGTGTAATAACATGTTTTTCTTGTAACAAACCAGGACACTTTGCACGAGACTGTAGAGTAAGAAATGTACAAAGATCTTTTCAACCCCCTAGACAACAACACCACACACGACATTGGGAGCAGGGTCCACAGAGGCGGAGTTTTGAGCCACATACAGGGGAAACAAAAAGATATCCCCCAAACAGAGATTGGCATGCCTCTGGTAGTTCCCAGCTAACTCCCTCACAAGTAGTTGCTGCCAGCGGGATTCAGGGAGGTCAGCATACCCAATAGGGGTGTGGCCATACCTGTAATCTGCAACCAGTTAAATTGATTGCCAGTCTTGGAAGCGAACCAGAGATTGCAATCAATGTAGCCGGTAAAACTTTAAACTTTCTTGTAGACACAGGGGCGGCCAAGTCAGTGATCAATTCGACAGTGGGCATGAGAACCACTGGTAGGACAGTTCCAGCCATAGGAGTAACAGGAGTAGTCCAGCACTACCCTGTTAGCAAACCAGCCGAGATTACAATAGGGCCTTTGCATACCAAGCATTCCTTTTTGCTGGCTGCATCTGCACCAACTAATCTCCTGGGTAGAGACTTATTATGTAAAATGGGTTGCGTCATTTATTGTACTCCTGAAGGTGTATTCTTGGACATCCCTGAGAATCACGCTCAGGAAGTACGAGACATGTTAGACTCCCCATCAAAATTAATGTCACATTCCATTATGACAAATAGGAATCCATCCCAAGTAGAAGAGATGACATCTCAGATACCAGAGTCGCTTTGGACAAAAGATGGACAGGACACTGGATTAATGGCAAATGTAGCTCCAGTAGTTGTGCAAGTAAAAGATGGTAGGATAGCTCCAAAAATCCCACAGTATCCTCTGAAGCCAGAGGTGGAGTTAGGAGTTTTCCCGGTAATAGAGCGCTTGCTACAACAGGGCATTCTAGTAAGAACGTCCAGCACAGCAAATAGTCCCATCTTCCCTGTTAAAAAGAGTGGGGGGAGGGGTTACAGGCTAGTGCAGGATCTAAGGGGGATTAACAAAATAGTTGAGAGTCAGTTCCCCGTAGTGCCTAATCCAGCTGTCATCCTAATGCAAATTCCTCCCACTGCCAAATTTTTCACTGTTATTGACCTCTGCTCCGCTTTCTTTTCGGTACCTCTGCACCCTGACAGCCAATATTTGTTTGCATTCACATACAGAGGAGTCCAATACACGTGGACTCGGTTACCCCAAGGTTTCATAGATAGTCCAAGTATATTTTCTCAGGCTTTGCATGATTGTTTACAGTCTTTCCAACCGGAAAGTGGATCAGTGTTGATACAGTACGTGGATGATCTACTACTGTGTTCTGATTCATTGGAGGCATCCCTGAAGGATACGAAACAGCTCCTGTTTCATCTTTCAGACACAGGTCACAAGGTCTCCAAAGACAAGTTGCAATTATGCCAAGCTAAGGTAAAATACTTGGGACACTGTCTAACACAAGGACTGAGACACCTGACCGCTGATAGAATCCAAGCCATTAGAGACATGACACTGCCACAAACCCAGCAACAGATCAGGACGTTTTTAGGAATGTGTGGGTATTGCCGTAATTGGATCCCAGGGTTTTCCATATTGGCGCTACCTTTGCAGGAAATGGTCTCTTCAAACAAACCTGATCGGATTTCGCATACAGACGAATCCGAAACAGCATTTGAGAGACTCAAACAGTGCCTAACGCAGGCACCAGCACTAGGTATGCCAGACTATGGGAAACCCTTTGAACTATATGGAACAGAAAGTGCTGGGTGCGCAGCAGGTGTACTAACACAAAAACACGGTGATGCCAGCAGGCCAATTGCATACTACAGCGCTCAGCTAGACACGGTAGCGCGATCCCTCCCCACATGCTTGCGTAGCGTTGCAGCGATAGCATTGCTAGTGACGAAAAGCGAAGATGTCGTGCTAGGCCACAACCTCACAATCCATACACCACATGCGGTATCGGCCTTATTGAATTCTGCCCAAACCAGACATGTCTCATCAGCAAGGTTTACGAGATGGGAATTGGCATTAATGGCCCCAGTAAACATCACCATAAGGAGATGCAGCGCATTAAACCCTGCAACATTTCTCCCAGGTGTGCCTGGACAGGCACAAAGGGTGGGAGGTGAGAGTGATGGGGAAGGAGGATTTAATGCAAAGGAAGATACACATGATTGTATGGAATATTTGACCCAAAATTTTACCGCAAGGCCTGACATCAGTGACAATCCACTAGAAGATGCAGAACTCACGTTCTACACGGACGGTAGTTGTCACAGACAGTCAGACTCGGGAGACTTGTGTACTGGATACGCAGTCGTAGATGACCAAGACACCATAGAAGCGGAACCGCTAGGCCCACCTCACTCAGCCCAGGTTGCTGAACTGGTCGCCCTAACCAGAGCATGTGAATTGGCTAAGGGTAAGTCTGCCAATATCTACACCGATTCTAGATACGCGTTCGGGGTAGTCCATGATTTCGGAGCCCTATGGCGGCTCAGAAACTTCATGACGGCAGCTGGCACACCGATAGCGCATGCAGCTCATATAAAAAGGCTTCTAACAGCGATACAGGAACCCGACAGAGTGGCTGTTATCAAATGTAAAGCACATACATATAGCCAAGACCCAGTATCCCTTGGTAACAGCCGAGCAGACGAAGCTGCAAAGCTTGCAGCTGCTACCCCCATACGGACAGACACCACACAACTGATGGTATTTAATACCATCAACACACAAAAGTTGTGTGAAATGCAGAATTTGTGTTCCACTCAGGAGAAGGCAGTCTGGAAGGCAAAGGGATATGGCCAGGAGTCCTCAGGGCTCTGGACGGATGGACATGGTAAACCAGTGGCCCCCAGGGCATACCTTCCGTGTCTGGCTGAAGCAGCTCACGGGCTGACTCATCTAGGCAAGGAGGGGATGTGCAAATTGGTAAGAGCATACTGGTGCGCCCCAGGATTCTCCTCTCATGCTAGTAAAAGAGCAATGTCATGCCTTACCTGTCTGAGAAAGAATATTGGAAAAGCAATACCAACAGAACCATCCCATATCCCACCTGCCGGCGGCCCTTTCCAAGTAATACAAATTGACTTCATTCAATTACCCCCATGTAGAAATTTGAAATATGTACTTGTTTGTATAGATGTTTTCTCGAATTGGGTCGAGGCTTTTCCAGCAGCTACAAATACCGCTATGTTTACAGCTAAGAAAATTGTGCCGGAATTTGTATGTAGATATGGTATCCCTAGAATCATTGAAAGTGATAGGGGTACCCATTTTACAGGCGATGTCTTTCAAGGAATGTGTAAGTTGATGGGAATTGATAGTAAGCTGCACACTCCGTACCGTCCACAGGCGAGTGCGAAGGTCGAAAGAGTGAACAGCACTATTAAAAACAAATTGAGTAAAGTAATGGCAGAGACAGGATTGACGTGGCCAGAAGCTTTACCCATTGTTTTGTATAGCATCAGAACCACTCCCAGGTCCCCTCTTAATCTGTCTCCTTTTGAAATTCTGTTTGGTCGACAACCGCATGTCATGATTAACCCTCAGGATGATTTGAAATGTAACAATGAAGTAACTGTAAAATACTTGATTAACATGAGTAAGCAGTTGAGGAATCAAAATGATAATCTGAAGTTGGTGATTCCTGATTTACCAGATAGTAATTGTCATGACATTGAACCTGGGGATTATGTAATGATACGAAATTTTCTACGCTCAGGTTGTCTTATTGATAGATGGGAAGGACCATACCAGGTCTTATTGACTAGCACCACAGCATTGAAGGTTGCTGAGAGAGAGACTTGGGTCCATTCATCCCACTGCAAGAAGGTTGCTGATCCAGAGAAGTCCCGTGATAAGGAACAGACGGTAGAGGTTGTATCACTAGAGTGTCTGTTCCAGGAGGACTGAGGCGGCACCTGAGCCTTGAAGACCGAAAGCAGCTGTCGACTCCCCTCTCCCTTTTATTGTTTTCTCCACTTCCCATCCCCTCTCCCTTAAAATTTCTTTTTCCCCCTTCTCATTCTTCTCTATTTCCTCCTCAAAGATGGACTTGCCCCAAGAGACTGTGATCCGGATTTTGATGTTAACCATGATGTTGACCAGAGCAGTCTGTTCCGGCGAGAGTACCATAGAGGTCGAAAGAGGTTCTGGAATGGGTTCCGATTATGATGATGGAGGCGTAGTTTTCCAAGATCAACCAAGCCAACAAGCAAAGGCGAGTATCAGAAAACGATCCGATAGAAGAAATTGTGATGGATTGTTAGCTGAGGAAAATTGTATCTGTAGGCTATGTGATAATCTGGTTGAAGATGGATGCATAAAGAAATGCCAATCTAGTTTTAATATCCATATGGACCGGCATCCATTGAGTGACTATCACTCTCTAGTGGGTAACGTGTTAAACCAAACAGATTGTTGGGTATGCTCTCAAGTACCTCAGGGTCACAGCAAATCAGGGCTAGTACCATTTCCCTTAACGCTAGGGGAGGTACTTGAGCTAAGTGGTGGGAGACCGGTGGACCGGAGGTTTAACATCTCCAGCCCTCCTAGTTTGAAGCTCCACCAATACCATGTGGATAGGTCCCTCATATGTTTTAACATCTCCAATCCCAGAAAACCGGGAAATTGGGAAGTGTCATGGAGCAACCTTACCATGACCTTTTCACACAGAGCAGATAGAATGCCTACAGATACAGAGCTCGTACGCCACATAGCCAGTAGAGGAAAATCTTTCCGGTATCGATATACCTTAGGAAATAGGATTACTAAAGTTGGAGAGGTATCACCAGGATACTGTGCACATATCGTACAAACTGATACGTGCATTAGACAGATGGAAGAATTAGGGTCAGGAGATTTCACCTGGAAGGTTTGTAACATGGTCATGTCCTTCTCCGTCCCTTATGTTCTCCCCGATGATGCATATTTCATATGCGGGAGAAAGGCGTACAAGTGGCTTGCCCCAAACTCTGAAGGATTGTGTTATATTGGAAAAGTATTGCCTGAAGTGATGACTGTTACACATGACAAAATGAAGGACATACACCGTGGTGCCCAAGCTCCTTATACTCACACTCACTACGAGCACCTTGTTAAAAGACAACTGTCAGAAAGGTTGGAGCATCCGGCCTCTGATCTTATCCATGAATCCACCGGGATTCAGGTTCTGGTAGCGTTAGATTTCACTCGTACCGCTCGAGGTGTGATGAATTATAGATACATTTCCGCACTCGCCAATTTGTTAGATAATATCACTGAAATGTATGATGACACGTTTAGATACACTGGAAGAGAACTTCAAGCTTATAAAACAGAACTAGTTCAGCATAGGATGATTCTTAATTATCTTACAGCAGTAACAGGCGGATATTGTGTTACATTGGCAACACAGTACGGCATAAAGTGTTGCACGTATATCACAAATAGCACCGAGGATCCGGTAGAGGTCATAGACCAAAAGATGGACGATATACTGCAATTAAAGTGGGAATTTCGTCGAAAACACAATCTCACCCTTGCTGCTGTAGGTAATGAGCTGACTGGTTGGGTGTCATGGTTGAACCCGCGAAATTGGTTCTCCGGTTTAGGAGACTGGGCTCAAGGAGTCATAATGGATGTTGGAAAGTTTCTCCTATGTATTTTGGGTGTCGTTATATCTATTGGATTGATATTTAGATGCGGGCAGGCTTTGATGAGGTGCAAGCAAAGTACGAAAGTGATGAGCTTAAGGAGTGAGGAAACTGTAATTAACCTGGATTTGATTTATGACCCAATGCTAGAAACCATGACGTAATGATGTAATGAGTATACGGTCCGTCTTTCACCCATTTCTATGTTTTCCTCCGAGGTACAAAGACCCACGTAGACGAAGGATTTGATGAGCCAAGGGGCCGACAACGGAAAGATGGAAAGAAGAAGGGCAGACGACCTGATATACAAGATTTTGATGGACAATGCCATGGGTACCCCAGTTTCCCTAGGAACTTTAAAATCACGCTAGCCCAACATTTTTTTTTTGTAAATCCATGGACGTTGTTTGCTTTACTCACGATTTATGAGCAAAAGCACAAAGAAGAAGACTCCAATCAACCGACACCAATCAAGACCTCAATCGACGAACGTACATTAACCTGACATAGAATATCATTGCATTTTTCGTAAGTGTTCTTTATCTTCATCTCTGCAACCCTCAGGTAATAACACACATAGTCGATAGGGAATACAGGCACAGATAGCAGCAACCACATACCCCCCAATTCATGTATCATCAACTACAACCACAGCCAAAATGAGCTCGGTAGAGTTTGACAGCCCATCCACAGACCTGTACCACAGGATAAGAAGGAATTCAAATGTATACTTCGCAATACCTCGAAGCTTGATTTACCACACGTACGGCACGATGATACATGACCCTCCAAACATGGACTCATACACACATGCTTCTACTTTCTCACTAGGTCATACCCTCTTCACACCTACTCCATTCTTCTTCCTTTCCCCACCATGGAAATCAATTAACCCCTGACTTACATTTTTCTCCTTAAATATTTTGTGGCAGTTATTATTGACTGCCAAAGGGTGGACTGTCAAAGTCAGAAAAATGTCTTAATGCACACTGCCATATTTGCACCGCACACTGGTCCGTGCTGCGCGTGCGTACGCTCTCCCGTGGAAGCGCATACTCGCAATAGCGTGCACTCGCACGCGCAGTATGCGCATTTACGGTAGAGTTTATGTGATCGTAGCGTGCGACTCATTAGTTGCAAATGTTCACAATTAATGTAGTTTATAGATCATGATCCCTTTGATAGTTTCTGTAAGTTTGGTTAAAGTACAATGTCCCAGAGCTGAGGAATCCCTCTTTATATCGTACGAAGGGTCTAACAGGAATCATACAGCAGTGTTTGGTACCCATCGGAAGAGTATTTAATTAGCAATATTCCGGTGTTGGTTTGGAGCGTATTAATCGCTCGTGCGAATAGTTATGGACATAAGAAGTTTATGTCCATTTCTATGATTTACACATACTCAGGTATGCGGCGGGAAACCCAGTTTCCCACCCACCTGAGCTGTTGGAAATCGTCACAGCCCACCTGTATGAATCACCCTATGACCTTTTGTTATGATACAGGGCCGAATTCCTTCGGCCAATGGACAATGGGATTGTAGGACCAGGAGATTGCATTGTGTGTGGGGCATAAATAGGCAGGCCGACCACATCCAGCTCTCACTCTCTCATCAACGGTTATCTGCTGATAATCGGGAGCTGGATATCGAGGCGCAGGCGATCATACCCTTTGTGCGTAAGTTCTCTCCATAATCATTGTCTTTCTGCGAGCCAATATCTCTCTCTCTCTCTCTCTCTCTCTCTCTCTCTCTCTCTCTCTCTCTATCTCTCTCTCTCCTCTTTTCTCTTAAATACTTCATAGTAGTATTGTATTGTATTGCATTTAGGTCAGTGTAGTATTGTCTTTTTGTATTTATTGTTTAGATCTGTGGTTAGGAAGTCTCTGTTATATTGTAGTGTATCATATGTACTGTTATCCCCTTTTACAAGTATATTAGACATAATACAGTTAATAGGCTTTGGAAACCTAAACCAGTATTAGTGTATTTACTATAGTGTTAAGTGTTCACTTGAGCGTCGGTGACGCTCAAACAGCTTTGTAGGTAGTCAGGTTACACAAGGTTGCATTTACACCCTGTACTCACATTAAGGTATTCTGTGTGTTTCATCGGTATAAGGTTTAATATCAAGGTATAGTGTTGTGAGCGTCTGCACCGCTGGTGACCTCCTCGTGGTCTCTAGCGTATGCTACGTTACAGCGAATCTTTCCCCTAGACATAACCAATAACGTGTCCTGTGATCACTGGGCCGTGAGCGAACGTGACGCTTGAGCGTCTCGCCTACGGCTGAGCGATCGTTACGCAAATAGCGTATCATTACGGTATTTCTTAAGTAAACAGCGTACAGTGTTCTTAGCTTCATAAGGGTTGTTTATACGACAAAGGAATTTAGCATTGTCAGTAGCATGTTCATGGACAGAGAGATCCCTCTTTGTCTGATACAAAGGGTCAGACAAGGATTATACAGTGGTGTTTAGTATCCATCGGAAGAGTATTTAATTAGCAATATTCCGGTGTTGGTTTGGAGCAGATTAATCGCTCGTGCGAATAGTTATGGACATAAGAAGTTTATGTCCATTTACTATTATTTGCACTTACTTATCCATGCGGCGGGAAACCTAGTTTCCCACCCACCTGAGCAGTTGGAAGTAGTCACAGCCCACCTGTATGAACCAACCTATGACCTTTTGTTTTAGTGCGAAGACGAATTCCTGTGTCCAATGAACAATGAGATTGTAGGGACCATTGAATTGTATTGTGTGTGGGGCATAAATAGACAAGCCGATCACATCCAGCTCTCACTCTTCAACGGTTCTCATTGCTGATAATCGGGAGCTGGATGTCCAGAGGCGCATGCGATCGTTCCCCTTTGTGCGTAAGTTTTTCTCCGCAATCATATTGTCTTTCTTGTTATTCTGAGCCATATCTCTCTCTCTCTCTCTTCTCTTTCTCTCTCGTTTCTCTTATATAGTTATTGTACTGATATTGTATTTCATGTGTAATTATCTGGTTAGGTAGTCTATGTTATATTGGTAGTGTATGACTTGTCTTGTATTATTCTTTTGAACGTTCATTCATTTCCTTAAAAGGCGTTAGACCCTTAGACCGGTATTGTGTGTTCATTATATTGCAGTGGGTAATAGGAGCGGCTCTATCGCTCAAACAGCTTTAGCGTAAACACACTTACTAAGTGTTGCATTCTCATCTTATCACTACACCAAGGGTTACTGCATAATACACTGTTTTATGGTATAGTTATAAAAGTTCAACATTGTCAGCGTCTGCGCCGCTGGTGATCTCCTCGTGGTCCCGAGCGTCCGCTACGCTATAGCGAATCATTACGTTAGTCGGCAGCCAATAGCGGGCCTGCCTGTGATCCCTTGGCCGTGAGCGAACGTGGCGCTTGAGCGTCTCGACTACGGCTAAGCGATTGTTACGCAACGTGCGTACCCTTACGGTACTCCATACGTTAATAGCGTACAGTGTTCTTAGGCCTCTTAAAGGGTTTTAAGTAAGATAAATATTTAGCTTTATCAATAGTATACTGTTCCTTATGTCCGTGCAACAATGCAATAGCCGGAATCCACAGTGAGTCAAGTTGTAATTACTGCAATAGGGGCCACAATATCAAGTGGTGAATAGCGTACGTCCTGTCGGTCCAACAATTGCTGCAGGAGTGTAGTTTGCCCGCGGTCTGTCTCACCGGATTAGCAGATAGTGGCTGTGGTTCCCCCGTGTCTCGTACCGTACTACAGAAGGAAGGAGCAGGCTGGGCAGTAAACGGACGTCTCCGTTTTCGAGGATTTTGCACCGCTCACACTTCCAATCAAGGAAGTGTACAGTCAGCAAGGTCCGGCTTCCAAATTAAGGAACATAGGGTTTAGCAGATATCCCATAATGCGTTTCGCTCTATGCTGGAGCTCCTGGAAAATGGAGATGTCCATTACTGCCCAACCTGCTCCTCCCTTCTGTAGTACGACATACCTCCCAACATGGCCCTCTCCAGGAGGGACACAATGCTCTGCTCCTGGACTTCCCTCTTAATTTATGATTGCCATCACCTGTGTTGAACAGGTTAATGGATAAGAAAGGTGTTTCACCACAGGTGACGGCAATCATACAGTAAGAGGGAAGTCCAGGAGCAGAGCATTCTGTCCCTCCTGGAGAGGGTCATGTTGGGAGGTTTGATATGGTACGAGACATGGGGGAACCACAGCCACTATCTGCTAATCCAGTGAGACAGACCGCGGGCAAACTACACTCCTGCAGCAAGTGTTGGTCCGACAGGAGGTACGCTATTCACCACTTTATATTGTGGCCCCTATTGCAGTAATTACAACGTGACTCACTGTGGATTCTGCCTATTGCATTGTTGCACGGACATAAGGAATGGTATACTATCTAATATTTATAGTTGAATATCTTTTATTTATTCATGGGATAATATATCCGGATATGCACTGACTATCTATATTCAACAAAATATTTTTTTTATATAATAACTTTTTATAGTGTGCACATATTTTCTAATTGATCCACCTTCAAGGATACTTTATGGATTGATTTTAGGTTGTATTGTTTCATATGAGGTCTCACCTTAATAAATATTGAACATTGTATAATTATATATCTCTATATTTTAATAAATGAGTGATTATTTAACTTTGGGTCTTGGTTATTCACCCATACCAGAGCCTAATTTATATTATCGCAAGGTGTTATTCAGTAGTATGTCTGAGCACAAACCAAACATGAAGTCGAAGGAATTGTTTGTAGACCTCCGAGACAGGATTGTCTCGAGGCACAAATCTGGGGAAGGGTACAGAAAAATATCTGCTGCTTTGAAGGTCTCAATAAGCACAATAGCCTCCATCATCCATAAATGGAAGAAGTTCGGAACCACTAGGACTCTTCCTAGAGCTAGCCGGCCGTCAAAATTGAGCGATTGGGGGAGAATGGCCCTAGTCAGGAAGGTGACCAAGAACCCAATGGTCACTCTGTCAGAGTTACAGCATTCCTCTGTGGAGAGAAGAGAACCTTCCAAAAGGGCAACCTTTTCGGCAGCAATCCACCAATCAGGCCTGTGTGATAGAGTGGCCAGATGGAAGCCACTCCTTAGTAAAAAGCACATAGCAGCCCGCCTGGAGTTTGCCAAAATACACTTGAAGAACTCTCAGACCATGAGAAACAAAATTCTCTAGTCTGATGATACAAAGATTGAACTCTTTGGCATGAATGCCGGGCGTCATGTTTGGAGGAAACCAGGCACTGCTCATCACCTGGCCAATACCATCCCTACATTGAAGCATGGTGGTGGCAGCATCATGCTGTGCAGATCTTTTTCAGTGGCAGGACCTGGGAGACTAGTCAGGATAGAGGGAAAGATGAATGCAGCAATGTACAGAGACATCCTGGATGAAAACCTGCTCCAGGGCGCTCTTGACCTCAGGCTGAGGCGACGGTTCATCTATCAGCAGGACAACGAACCTAAGCCCATAGCCAAGATATCAAAGGACTGGCTTCAGAACAACTCTGTGAATGTCTTTGAGTGGCCCAGCCAGAGCCCAGACTTGAGTCCGATTGAACATCTCTGGAGAGATCTGAAAATGGCTATGCACCGATGCTTCCCATCCAACCTGATGGAGCTTGAGAGGTGCTGCAAAGAGGAATGGGTGAAACTGTCCAAAGATACAGCAGGTGTGCCAAGCTTGTGGCATCATATAGAAAAAGACTTGAGGCTGTAATTGCTGCCAAAGGTGCATCAACAAAGTATTGAGCAAATGCTGTGAATACTTATGTACATGTGATTCCTTAGTTTTTTATTTTTAATAAATTTGCAAAAATCTCAAAACAACTTTTTTTCACGTTGTCATTATGGGGTATTGTGTGTAGAATTTTGAGGGAAAAAATGAATTTATTCCAATTTGGAATAAGGCTGTAACATAACAAAATGTGTAGAAAGTGAAGAGCTGTGAATACTTTCTGGATGCACTGTACTGTATGCCTCTGATCCATGATTGAGTAGATCGAGCAGTTTGCTGTCCTTCCAGAAAATGTCTGATTTGCATGCATGATTATGTTTTGCCCTTTGCAAAGCAGTTATTAGCCCTAGCCCTGTGACACAATAACAGTAGTATGTGCAGTATGTATGTATGTATGTATGTATGTATGTGTATATATATATATATATGTGTATGAGGTGAACTGACAGCGCCAGAAAAATTTGTAGAAAAAGTTTTTCACAGTATGTCTATTAGACTCCCCGTTGAATTGTTAGTTCTCTAGGATACCACTCCCCTTATTTTATGGGGCGTCTGCTCAATCTTAAATAAAACCTACACTTGTACGTGTGTAGGATAAAAGAAATTTAGAAAAAGCGGATAAGATCAGGGCGACCACCGGTGGTATAAAAGTATAAAACTAGAGATATATATTTAAAAGCAAAGGCGGGATTTATTTAAAACGAACGTAATCAGTTAAAAAAATTTTTAGACACACATGTTAACAATATAAAGAGGAGTATTTTTCTAAAAAAGTTTTCTGTTTAAAAATAAACAATAAAAATATATTCAGAAAAAAGGCATACAAAAAAGACACAAATGTGTGCTAAAAGCAGGTCCTCATGGTCATAATACATGTACCATGCGAGGTATAAACGTATCTAAAATTGGTTAAAAGAGAGAAGTGATGAATAGAATAAACAGCTTATCTTTAGATTTTCAGTAATGGCAGGAATCACCCAACGCGTTTCGTCTTGTTTGACTTCATCAAGGGGTATGAGCACAGTGGGACATGTCATCTATTTATACCCCTATGGGTCAGGAAGTAATTAGTGACATCACTTCCTGTGATAGGATGTGCAGAATACAAAATACGTGATTAACTTAAGAAATACAATATAAATAATGTCTGCATTGATGGAAATTAACATCATATAAAGCGCCTTAATTGCGCTAAGAAAGTATGTCCAGAAACAGTATATAAGCAGAAGTAATTTTCGTATGTTGAAATCCGGTTTTTGACGCGAATCGCGTCATTTCCGCCCCGCTTCCGGTGTCAGTGGGTCCATTCCGCGCATGCGCCGGTTACTGTGAGAGGAAGCGCGGCGGCCATTTTCTTGGAGTCCGTGTAAGAAGACCACTACTCAGGCTGAAAGCAGATGCCGGCGGCCATGTTTTCATAGTTTATATGTATAGACTTCTGCAGTTTAGATGCGCTGACTCCGTCTCCATACCGGAAGTAAAACATGAGAATGGGAGAAACAAGTGTCAGTGAAACAGCAGATATTTCTAAAAGCGTGTCATTTTGCTGTCTTATTTACAAAGAACACTGATTTGGTGCAAGTTATATTTGGACTATGCATCACAGCACTAGTCACTGGATATTAAAGTAGTTTGATTAAACTATTAAAATGACGTCTATTATGCGGCGTCAGATAGTTTCTATGGGTTCGCATATATTGATATCATACAGATTTAAGTTAAATGAAGGGAAATTACGCGGTGAGAGTGGCATTATAATAGGATTCATGAATACATATGCATGATTTAGAGAGTCATATGAATACTGACTGGGTTTAATTGAATGGATGAAAAGATAAATACATAGATGTAAGGTATGGATTAGGTAAGTGAGAATGGGGAGGGGGAAAGGGGAGAAGGCGGAGAGACAAAATGAAGGAGATTGCAGAGCGAACACTGGCCCATGTTCCAACTGTTATTACAGTACCCGGTCTTCTTGGGATGTTCCCATACCCAATACTGGCCGGGCCAACACTGCTTGGCTTCCAAGATCGGACGAATTTGGGCATATCCAGTGTGGTATGACTGTAATCTGAGGTCAGGGTAGTGGGAGAAGTGGTCCAGAGGTTGGGGTGCCCAATGCTCCGTGTTCCAACCCGGACTGAGCTGGAGAAAAGGGGATGGGGATACAATCAAGAATTTAAGGAGGCAATGCAGGCTTACGTTTATAGAAAGGGGGCTATTTCATAGCCTTCATTCAGTCCATTCGGATGGAGGGTTTTCAATTCATGTATCCAGAACATTTCTCTCCTTGACAGGAGGTTGGAGAGGTCCCCCCCTCTTTCTCCTAGTGCCACTAGTTCCAGGCCTTTGAACGTGAGTTCTTCCGGGTTTGAACCGTGATGTTGTAGGAAGTGTCTGGAAACTGCGTGAGTTTGGACCCGGTTCTTTATATTCCTTATATGTTCCTGTACGCGGATTTTCAGAGGTCTTTTAGTCTTTCCAATGTACTTCATCTTACACGAGCATTCCAGAAGGTATATGACGGAGCATGTATTGCAATTAATAAAGTGCTTAATTTTGTACTCCTTGGTTTCACCTGTGTTTTTGAAGGTTTTCCTATTGGGGTTCACAAATTTACAGATATTGCAGTGACCACATTTAAAACATCCCACACATCTCGGTAGTGTGTTTCTTGGAGTGTCGTGATTCCTTAGCATGCTTGGTGCGAGGAGATCCTTTAAATTTTGTGATTTCTTGAAAACCACTTGTGGTTCGGTTGGTAGGTAATCTTTAAGGATGGGGTCCATTAATAATATGTTCCAGTGTGATTTGAGTGTTTTTTTGATCAGGTTGTCATGTTTACTATAGGTGGTAATGAATCTAACCGTGTCTTTAGCATTTTCCTTGGGTTTGTATTTCAGGAGTTTATTTCTTTCCAGGGTTTTTGCTTTTGCATTTGCAGCTGCTGTGATATGTTCAGGGTATCCTTTCTCTTTGAATCTCTCTGAGTATACTGTCAGTTGGGCATCACGATCATCCGTCTTCGTACAGTTCCGTGCAATCCTTGTGAACTGAGAAAGGGGAATGTTATTTTTCCATCGTTTAAGGTGGTTGCTATGGTAGTGGACATAGCTGTTTGTATCCACCTTCTTGATGAAATTCTTCGAGATGATTTCCTTCCCTTGGTGAGTCAATATTAGGTCTAGGAACTCTATCTGTTCCGTGCTATTGTTGGAAGTGAATTTCAAGTTCCTGGTATTGTCGGATATATAAACGAGGAAGTCATTGAATGAAGTTTCATCTCCGTCCCATATAATTAGGATGTCATCAATAAATCTTTTGTAAAATATTAGTTTTGTGTTGAAGGGATGATCCGTGTAAATACAATCATTTTCCCAGTGGCCCATAAAGAGGTTAGCAAAACTGGGCGCGAAAATAGTTCCCATCGCTGTCCCGCAGGTCTGGAGATAAAATCGGTCCTGAAATTTAAAATAATTGTGTTTTAAAATGAAGTCCATAATATCACAAATAAAAATCCGGTGGTCGTCCTTAATAAAAGGGTCCTTCCTCATAAAAAAGTTGCATGCTTGAATTCCTTGGTCATGTTTATGCACGTATATAAAGATTGTACATCTACAGTAGCCCACCTGTAGGTGTCTTTCCATATTTGTGATTCCATTAGATTCAAAACTGATGTGGTGTCCTTAAGATACGCAGGTAAGTCCATTACATATTTTCTGAGAAAGATATCCACGTATTCCGACAGGTGGGATGTTAGGGAGTCAATCCCTGCCACGATTGGCCTCCCTGGTGGGTTGGTCATTGATTTGTGCACTTTTGGAAGAAAGTAAAAAATGGGGGTGACGGGGTTGGTGCTAAGGAGATATTGGTATTCCTCCTTAGTGAGTGTCTCGTTCCTGAGGCCTTTAAGGAGGATAGCTCTAAGTTCCTCCACGAATGATTCCTTTGGATCTGCTGTTAGTGGTTTATAAGATGTTTCATCTCCCAGAAGTCGTTCAGCTTCCATGATGTATGCCGTACGGTCCATAATCACCAGCCCCCCCCCCTTTGTCAGCTGGTTTTAAAATAATGTCTTTATTTCCCTGGATTTGTTTGATTGCTTGTCTTTCTTTATTGGTTAAATTCTTCTCTTTAATAGGTTGGATCTCTGCCTCACATAGGTCTTTTACCACTAGGTCGTAAAACATGCCTATGTTATTTCCCTTGGATTCCAGGGGATAAAATTTAGAGATCGGTCTTAGTCCTGATTTTGATTGGTCATAGTTCCTTATGACCGCGTCTTCCTTCTTTAGAAAATGACGTTTCAGGGTGAGTTTCCTCACGAATTTGTTCAGGTCTACAAACGTATCAAATTTATTCATCCCTTTTGTGGGTGCAAATGACAGCCCTTTGTTCAAAAGGGAGATTTCGTGCGTGGTTAGGTTATGTTTTGATAAGTTAAAGATGCCTTTGGGTGTGGAGTCTTCTACTGCAGATACCTCCGTTTGAAACGGCTTTTTTCTGCCACCCCCACGGCATCCTCTTCTTCTAGGTGCCTTTTTCGTGGTGATGCGTAGCTCGCTCCCTCCTTGGTGGTTGTGGTCGTGTCCCTGACCTTTGTACTTGGTCCTTGGGATAAAAAAACCTCTCCTGTTGAGTCTAGCTTGCGTAGTGCTGTAAATCTATTGGAGGTTTGTATATGTCTCCTTTCTTGTGGGGCTTGGCTTGGTAGTCTCCTTTTTCCTTTTTGTGATACTGATTGCCAGTAATCCTTTCTCACCTTCTGTTCTTGTGGTCCTTCATGGTTAAACCTGTTCCAGTTTTTCACTTTGTTATTTTCATAATCCTGTTTGTCCCTGCTGAACTTTTTTTCTTTATTCCTGATTACTGTGTCCTCAATGTGTTCAAGCTTCTTATTCAAAACCTTCTCGTTAATTTTGAAGTCCTCCTTATCCTTGAAGGTCTCAAAACCTTTTTCAGTTTCTTTAATTTCTGCTTCTAGGTTGACTAAAATGCGTTTTTTCTCCGATATGAGTAGTCTCATTAAATTGATGGAGCAATTGTGTAGGGTGGTGTCCCATTCTTTCATAAAGGCTTGGTTTTCAATGCCAAAGGTGGGTTGTTTTAGAATCCTGAGGCCTCTGGGGACTCTATCTACACTTACATAATGTTCTAGACCTTTTATGTCCCACCATGCTTTTATTTCCTTGACAAGAAGTCTCTCAATGTCCCAGAACATATTGTCAAGGTTATCTGATGTGGGTACTTCCTCTGGTTTGTTAGTTTCATTGAAGATTTTATTACACAAATTGCTCCTTTTATCTGTACGTTCGTTTATTCTGAACATGCTGTGTGAATCTACTGACCCAATTTGAGGCAGCTGTAAGAAATAGTACAAAGATATGTGTGTATGAGGTGAACTGACAGCGCCAGAAAAATTTGTAGAAAAAGTTTTTCACAGTATGTCTATTAGACTCCCCGTTGAATTGTTAGTTCTCTAGGATACCACTCCCCTTATTTTATGGGGCGTCTGCTCAATCTTAAATAAAACCTACACTTGTACGTGTGTAGGATAAAAGAAATTTAGAAAAAGCGGATAAGATCAGGGCGACCACCGGTGGTATAAAAGTATAAAACTAGAGATATATATTTAAAAGCAAAGGCGGGATTTATTTAAAACGAACGTAATCAGTTAAAAAAATTTTTAGACACACATGTTAACAATATAAAGAGGAGTATTTTTCTAAAAAAGTTTTCTGTTTAAAAATAAACAATAAAAATATATTCAGAAAAAAGGCATACAAAAAAGACACAAATGTGTGCTAAAAGCAGGTCCTCATGGTCATAATACATGTACCATGCGAGGTATAAACGTATCTAAAATTGGTTAAAAGAGAGAAGTGATGAATAGAATAAACAGCTTATCTTTAGATTTTCAGTAATGGCAGGAATCACCCAACGCGTTTCGTCTTGTTTGACTTCATCAAGGGGTATGAGCACAGTGGGACATGTCATCTATTTATACCCCTAGGGGTATCTGAATATATTTTTATTGTTTATTTTTAAACAGAAAACTTTTTTAGAAAAATACTCCTCTTTATATTGTTAACATGTGTGTCTAAAAATTTTTTTAACTGATTACGTTCGTTTTAAATAAATCCCGCCTTTGCTTTTAAATATATATCTCTAGTTTTATACTTTTATACCACCGGTGGTCGCCCTGATCTTATCCGCTTTTTCTATATATATATATATATATATATTTATTAGTGATGAGCGGGTGGGTTTCTCGGAAACCGAACCCCCCCGAACTTCACCCTTTTTACATGGGTCCGAGCCATACTCGGATTCTCCCGTATGGCTCGGGTAACCCGAGCGCGCCCGAACGTCATCATCCCGCTGTCGGATTCTCGCGAGATTCGGATTTTATATAAGCAGCCGCGCGTCGCCGCCATTTTCACTCGTGCATTGGAAATGTTAGGGAGAGGACGTGGCTGGCGTCCTCTCCGTTTATGTTGATGCATTGCAAATATTTTGTGCTTGCTTATTACTTAATTGCGGGGACTGGGGAGCAGCTGTATATAGGAGGAGTACAGTGCAGAGTTTTGCTGACAGTGACCACCAGTAATACGTTGTCTGCCTGAAAAACAGGGCCCAGAGTGCCATAGGAGAAGCTAGGGGTATCTCCAGGTAAGCTGGCTCTCAGATGCTGTAGGAGCCATTACCATGTGGCCTTACACTGGGAATTTAACCCAGACATATTTGTAATTATTTATGGGTTGGGTATGGGGTGCGGTGGCCCCTGTGTCGGTATGGCTGGGCTGCTTCAGGTCGGCACACCCTAACACTTTATTAACACTTATGATTTTCCCTATCACTTTGTATATATTTTTGTATTATTTTAATCACACCACTTACATAGCACTTCTGTGCTTCTTATTAACCCTTATTAATTCTCACCTGTGTGCTGACCTGGGGTAGCCGACCTGTGCTGACGTTATGAGGTCCTGCACCCCGGACCCATACCTAGTATTAGGGACCCCCAGTGACGGAGAAGCCTTGTCGATCGGCCTGGGGGATTAACCCTATATCTGCAGATATACGCAACTAAGATCTCCGTATTATCTGACTATTATGTAGTAATATTTTTCACTCGGTGTGCATTAGGGAACACATTGTTTTTTCCTACACAAAATTACCCCTCCCTTTTAGCACCTGAGTGACATCACAATCTGATTGAGCAGCTTACCATTTTGTGCATTGCCTGAAAAACACTCCATATCTGTGCTCAGTGTGCTGCATATATCTGTGCTCACACTGCTTAATTGTGGGGACTGGGGAGCAGCTGTATTATATAGCAGGAGTACAGTGCAGAGTTTTGCTGACAGTGACCACAAGTATACGTTGTCTGCCTGAAAAACACTCCATATCTGTGCTCAGTGTGCTGCTTTATTGTGGGGTCTGGGGACCACCAGTATAATATTATATAAGAGGAGTACAGTGCAGAGTTTTGCTGACCAGTGACCACCAGTATATAATATATAGCATTACGGTACAGTAGGCCACTGCTGTACCTACCTCTGTGTCGTCATTAAGTATACTAGTATCCATCTACATTCTATACCTGTGGTGCATTTTAGTTTTGCAGTTTGCTGACACAGTGACCACCAGTATATATAGCAGTATGGTACGGAAGGCCACTGCTGTACCTACCTCTGTGTCGTCATTAAGTATACTATCCATCTACATTCTATACCTGTGGTGCATTTTAGCTTTGCAGTTTGCTGACACAGTGACCACCAGTATATATAGCAGTACGGTACGGAAGGCCACTGCTGTACCTACCTCTGTGTCGTCATTAAGTATACTATCCATCTACACTCTATACCTGTGGTGCATTTTAGTTTTGCAGTTTGCTGACACAGTGACCACCAGTATATATAGCAGTACGGTACAGAAGGCCACTGCTGTACCTACGTCTGTGTCGTCATTAAGTATACTATCCATCTACATTCTATACCTGTGGTGCATTTTAGTTTTGCAGTTTGCTGACACAGTGACCAGTATATATAGCAGTACGGTACGGAAGGCCACTGCTGTACCTACCTCTGTGTCGTCAAGTATACTATCCATCCATACCTGTGGTGCATTTCAGTTTTGCACAGTTTGCTGACCACCAGTATATAATATATAGCATTACGGTACAGTAGGCCACTGCTCTACCTACCTCTGTGTCGTCAAGTATACTAGCTTAGTCACACAGCGACCTTGGTGCGCCTCTTTTTTTCTTTGCATCATGTGCTGTTTGGGGACAATTTTTTTGAAGTGCCATCCTGCCTGACACTGCAGTGCCACTCCTAGATGGGCCAGGTGTTTGTGTCGGCCACTTGTGCTGCTTATCTTAGTCACACAGCGACCTTGGTGCGCCTCTTTTTTTCTTTGCATCATGTGCTGTTTGGGGACTATTTTTTTGAAGTGCCATCCTGTCTGACACTGCAGTGCCACTCCTAGATGGGCCAGGTGTTTGTGTCGGCCACTTGTGTCGCTTATGTTAGTCACACAGCGACCTTGGTGCGCCTCTTTTTTTCTTTGCATCATGTGCTGTTTGGGGACAATTTTTTTGAAGTGCCATCCTGCCTGACACTGCAGTGCCACTCCTAGATGGGCCAGGTGTTTGTGTCGGCCACTTGTGTCGCTTATCTTAGTCACACGGCGACCTTGGTGCGCCTCTTTTTTTCTTTGCATCATGTGCTGTTTGGGGACTATTTTTTTGAAGTGCCATCCTGCCTGACACTGCAGTGCCACTCCTAGATGGGCCAGGTGTTTGTGTCGGCCACTTGTGTAGCTTAGCTTAGCCATCCAGCGACCTCGGTGCAAATTTTAGGACTAAAAATAATATTATGAGGTGTGAGGTGTTCAGAATAGACTGGAAATGAGTGGAAATTATGGTTATTGTGGTTAATAATTACTATGGGCTCAAAATGACCCCCAAATTCTATGATTTAAGCTGTTTTTTAGGGTTTTTTGAAAAAAACACCCGAATCCAAAACACACCCGAATCCGACAAAAAATTTTCGGTGAGGTTTTGCCACAACGCGTCCGAATCCAAAACACGGCCGCGGAACCGAATCCAAAACCAAAACACAAAACCCGAAAAATGTCCGGTGCACATCACTATATATATATATATATATATATATATGTCCTGACATTAGTGGGGTGCGACAATAGAGGTTGCTGTAACTAGTGGTATGTGACCACTGCCACCAACTATGATGCAAGGACTAGCAGCAGCGTCCTCTCTTTTCCCGCTGCCGCTGTTTACAACAGGAAAGGGGAGAAGCGGGACCCAGCAATGCAGGTAACTATTGAAATCTGAGAACTGTAGTCTTCTATAGTTTAGAGCTAGGAAAGAAATTATGCTTGCTGCAAACAGGAGCCAACGGGTCAAGGTGTGACTTATAGCTCTGACCCTGAACTAATGGCCAGAGAGACTTACATAGGAGTTTCAGGTCTCCAGTTGCTAGTATCAGCTGAGGTAGGGAGCACTCTGAAGAAATGTGGTCAGCTGACATGTTCCAACATGGTGATGTCCATGCATCTATTCACAAAAAAAAACACCAGCATAAATCCTGACCTGCAGGACAGGTTGCAAAGGTATGTCTCATGACAAATTACTTAGAACATGAGCGTAGAATGTCAGGTTTGTGACAATTGTGTTGCTCTTCCACACTAGCGTCCTCAATTTCTATGTCACCATCTTTACTTGTACTGATCATCCCTACATTTGCAGAGCATACAAAAATGGTGGAAGGAGGCTTCTCTACAAGTACAGTGTCAGAAATGTCAGACTCACACATAGCTTATGTGGACTCCTCTAGACTCTCTTTCAGGTACCCTCTCTTAAACTTTATGTCCCATGGACCACGTTAATAGATGTTGAAGTACTATCATGACTGACACCACTAGTACTGGGTTGCTGCTCCTGCTCTTCTATTGATTGATTCATATAATCTTACAGCGCTTCTAGTAATGGTGGCACCTAATGAAAGTTTTTTTTAACACATTACTTGAACATACATGTTTTATTCTTTTTACACACTGAATCACTGCGCTTCAAGTATGGTGGCACCTAATGAATGTTACCCTTGAACACATTACCTGAACATACACAAGTTGTTTTTTTACATGCCGTGAATCACAGCATTTGTAGTAATGGTGGCACCCAGGGCTGCCATCAGAAATGATGGGGCCCGGGACTGACCCTCACAAGGCAGAGCCCCCCACCATCTGATTTCTCCCACCATCCGACCCCCCCCCCCTTCCCTGCATTCCCCAAACTACCTTTTGAGGGGGTCTGGGTGGTTGTAGTGTGGATCAGGGGTGCATCGGCAGGCAGCCATGGAGAGAGAGCCGCGGTCATATTCTTCATGCAGGCAGCCACGGAGAGAGAGCCGCGGTCATATTCTTCATACAGAGCTAGCCGTGAGCCAATCGGAGCTCATGGACCGGCAGCCAATCAGGAGCTGCCATTCGGCAGCTCCTGATTGGCTGCCGGTCCGTGAGCTCCGATTGGCTCACGGCCGGCTCTGTATAAAGAATATGACCGCTGGCCGCGGCTCAGCCTCTGCCGATGCACAGGCAGGCAGCTGACCCTGCTCCATGATCCACCCAACAACCACCCGGGCCCCATCTCGCCCCGGGCCTGGGACTGGAGTACCCACCGTCCCCCCTTGACGGCGGCCCTGGTGGCACCTATTGAATGTTATTTTTAAATACAGTTCCTGAACTTGGAAGGAACACAGGTTTTATTTTTCTTTATACACTGCAACTCATAGTGCTTTTAGTAATGGTGGTACCTAATGAATGTTATTTTTCAATACAGTGTCTGAATTTGAACACACACTGCGACTCACAGTGCTTCTAGTTTTGAAAGTTACTTTTTAACACAATGCTGCAGCCCACATTCCACGGTACCTCTGTGGGTTTTTTTATTACACAGTGCCCCTTTAAGAGTGCATTTTTATTTTAAATGACAGTGCCCACACAGTGTCCCCTTTAAGAAAAACACAATGCTCCTAATGGTGTTTTTAAATGACACAGTAACCCTGCTTTTTCTGGCTTTAAGCTTTGTTACAACTAGTCCAACACAGTGCTCCCGATCGAGCCCGCCATGGTCCTAAAATCCTCCTAACTGTGATTAGTGCCTCTGAGTGCTGCAGCCCACAGTTCTAAAATGACACAGTGTGCCATGGCCTCTTTTACTGACTTTGACAGTTATTAATATTAACAATAGAATGTGCTTCCCAGGTCACTTCCCATACTCTCTCCCTCCGGAGTACTATGGGAAATGGCGCCCAAATCAGAAGGGAGGGACTTTTATGCAATCCAAAACACTCAAGATCTGATGCCTGGAAGATGTTTTGCCTCATTTTTGAATCTGAGTCTGGCGGGAAGACCCAAGCCTGGGCTTGGATCTACTCGTAATGCGGGTCTTCGGGTGGGTTCGGTAAAACCCAACCCGCTCATCTCTACAAGATACCTAAACAACTGTCTCCAAATGGATTTATTAAGCCAACACTCATGTTTGAGGTCATTTTTGGAATTTGTTATAAGCAAAGTAAATGTCAGCTGGGGGACGGGGGAATATGTTAAAGTATATTCGAGCCTTCATCAGTACTGAGTAAAATTGTTGGTTGTGTGATATTAGTTATTTCATGTAATTATTGTTCAGATAAGTTCTGTATATATCTTTTTTTTTGGTGGGGGAGGGGTGTGTTAGTTTATAAGAGTTAGGAGAACAATGATTATATATATATATATTAGTGATACCTGCATTTATGTGCACCAACGTTCTTCTTGCCAAATCTTCTTGGAATAACTTTGTGTACATGTACAGATGCTTTAAGCCCCCCTCTCAGCACCACTGAGGGTGAGGCATCCAAATTGGACACACTGAGATACTCTTCTATGGAGTCATTTGTGGACTGTGATTTGAATCTCTTTGGATATAAGTAGAAACATTCATTTTACATTTTTTGGGGTAGATAGACTTTGTCAAGTGCATTGTGTTTGATTGTTTTGAATATTTAGACATTGTATGGCATTGGGGCTAATTCAGATGTGGGAGGAGGAGCTATCGCTGTTGCTTATATAGAAGCGACAGTGATAGCACTGATACGGTAAGGCAGCAGGGGGCGTCACTCCTCCGCTGCATTACTGATCCTAACTACATCCTAGAACGCAGTATCGGATCTTTCCCGGCACCATCGGCCAGCAGAGCGGCCATAAGGTAGTGCAAGCCGGCCTCCGCAGCTGCTACTCAGAGGCCAGGAAATCTCCGCCCTCTGACAGAGATCCTGGCCTCTTCCCTCCCACTAAACGGCGGTGACATGCCTCCTGTTTGGAGAAACTGAGGCTATCGCTGCCCCCTCCCATGCCCAAACGGCATCAAACTATCAATCACTGATAGTCTGATGGCGGACTGCTACCGATGTCGCACACATGCACATGAGTAACGATAATCAGTACTTTGCGGAACACAAAGCAACTCCAACCACATCTGAATTACCCCCATAGTGCGAGATCTTGGGATTCCATGAACCTTATTTAGACTCATACATGTGGAGGATTAACAGAACAAAAAGGGCTAGGGGGGTCATTTCGAGCTACGATCATCTTCCCTGACATGCGGGGGGACGCCCAGCACAGGGCTGGTCCGCCTCACATGTCAGTGCCGCCCCCCCTGCACCAATACAAAAGCATCGCACAGCGGCGATGCTTTTGTATTTCAGGAGTAACTCCCGGCCAGCTCAGCTCCTGACGCTGGCCGGGAGTTGTTTGTCACTGCTGCTGGCCGCAGCGGCTGCGTGAGACGTCACGCAGCCGCGCGCCGCGCGCCCCCTCAACGGTCCAGCCACGCCTGCATTGGCCGAGCGGCGGCTTAACGCCGCCGTCCAGCCCCCTCCCGCCTAGCGACCACCTCTGTCTCAGAGGCGATCGCTAGGCAGCGACGACTGCCATGCGCCGGCGCACTGCGGCACCGGCCCATGCGCGGTTCCGACCAGATCGCTGGGCTGCAACAAACTGCAGCGAGCGATCGGGTCGGAATGACCCCCTAAGTGATAAGTCACACCTTTACACATGAATAGAGTCACACAGGTATAAGATATTCATACCTTTTATGGTATACTGTTTCTTCACAATTGGTACAAATGTCTTTATACTGTTTGGTACAGAATACAGATCACTTAAGGGACAGACAGTGTGTAAGAGAAAGCTGGAAGAGAGCGTCACATAAAACAACCATTGTATTTTATTAGCAAATAATAGACACCAGATACAACAATCCTTTTATCTATTACTTTAAATTCACTAGTTGTGCCTTCCCAGTAGCAGTCTATGGGACTTGGAGATGGGGTCATTAGCACAGCTGCTGCATCTTTATACTCAGCAGCTGGGTGATAATATGCTAATGACATGGGAGGAATCTTGTGTGACAGACACCTCCTGCCGGCTGCTCTGATTCGCTGCTGCGTCCAACGATACTGCGTCTGGGTGACCATCGATTATCTGAGTAACCGTCAGTTACTCAGGATGGCCGGAAAATTCATACTGCTGGGGCCAGTGAAGCTGCAGCCACTGGCATCAGCATGCCCAGAAAATGGAGCCAACACGCCCGTTTTCTGTAATGCTGCTTGTCGCAAGCCCCCAAATGCCAGCAGCATGTCAATCGTACTGCAGCATTTGGGGCAATGAGAGTGGTATCGCAGCCTCAGATCCGAACAACGGTTTACGTACATCTCTATGTTAGGTCCATTGTGTTGGTAATTTAGGGGCACATGTATTAAGCCTTCTCCATTTGTCCTCTTCTCTGCTATTTAGAAGGCTTTATAAATATCCTCCTAAGATAGATTTCTCCAGCGAAAGTCCAGAGATAGCTGCAAAGCACTGGCAGTGACTGGCCACAATTTAATAAACAATTTAATAAATAGACCTCTAAGGGGGACATTTACTAAGCAGTGATAAGAACGGAGAAGTGAGCCAGTGGAGAAATTTCCCCATCAACCAATCAGCAGCTCCGTCTCATTTTATAGTATGCAAATTATAGATGTTACTTCAGTGCTGATTTGTTGCCATGGGCAACTTCTCCACTGGCTCACTTCTCCGGTCTTATCACTGCTTAGTAAATGTACCCCTAAAACTCTTATGTCCTCAAAAGTACGACACTTCTAATGAAATGAATAGCGAGTATAGGGGGTCATTCATACCTGATCACTGCTGTGCATTTTGGCACAGCGGGCGATCAGATCGTAACTGCGCATGTGTATGCACCGCAATGCGCAGGTGCGACGGATGGCTGCAAAGGGGATCGCCGGTTAGCGACGGGTTTGTGCGAAGGATCCATTCGTACGGGCGTTCACAAGGAGCTTGACAGGAAGAGGGCGTTTGTGGGTGTCAACTGACCGTTTTCATGGAGTGTCTGGAAAAACGCAGGCGTGTCCAAGCGTTGGAAGGGAGGGTGTCTGACGTCAATTCCGGCCCCGAACAGGCTGATGTGATCGCAGCGGCTGAGTTAGTCCTGGGCTGCGCAGAGACTGCACAATATCAGTTTGTACAGCTCTGCTACACATGCGATCGCACACTTGCACAGGGAAAATACACTCCCCTGTAGGCGGCAATCTATCTGATCGCAGCAGTGCAAAAATCGTTGCTTAGAATAGCAATCAGATCTGAATTACTCCCATACTTGCATGATTGCTCATTTTCCAACTAATATCATCTACAACCATAAACAGGTGTGATATATACAAAGATGCACAGTTATGTCTGCTAAACTTATTAAAAGCATAATCATTTGTAGTCCGGTTTATTGAATACTCTGAACAGTCAAAGCAATAAAGGTGATAATATACTGGGGCTGATTCTGAGTCAGATGCAACAGAGTTCATGCACGGAATATGCAATTTTCCCCTACTGTGCATACGTCTTTGTCTGAGATTTTCCGTAGCGCATGCGGCAAATTAGCAGTCCGAACTCGCATGTATCTCCATTGCACAGCAACTGGGCGGGGAGTACTGAGTAAAGCTCATTCAACGATAAACAATATATATATACTCCAGGTTGTGCAAATAAAAGGATTAATAGCAGCCTCCTACACTTGGAAGGAGAAAAACACCAATCTCCAAATACAATACGGATACAGTGCAAAAAAGTGGAGAATTCGGCGCTATGAACCATAAATGTTTTCAATAAAAAAATTGATAGAATACTTTCCTTATTTAGAAAGGTGATTTAATTGTGATAAAGTGCATTTGAAGATAAAACACTTAATTTTACTCACAAACATGTAACAGATAAAAAACATAATAAAAAGCCATGGTGCAGTCCATAAAGTGTCTGTGCAGATTGAAGATGTATTTTATCTCACCAAAAGAATGGGGTGCGGTGGGCTAAGCTTGATAGTAAAGCAAAGAACCGGGCCCGGGCTTGGAAGCACGGCACCACCGCGGCTGGTATGTAAGCCCCCAAGGGCGAGTCCTTTCAGCACAGCTCACTCCTGGATGTCAGCATACAAGTCCGTGCGACGCGTTTTCGGTCTGTTGGACCTTTTTCAAGAACGGATTGTTTGTGAGTAAAATTAAGTGTTTTATCTGCATATGCACTTTATCACAATTTAATCACCTTTCTAAATAAGGAAAGTATTCTATCAAATTTTTTATTGAAAACATTTATGGTTCATAGCGCCGAATTCTCCACTTTTTTGCACTTTATCCGTAAAGCTCATTCAACGGCAGTGTCAGGGCGTCTGCTGGCACTAAAAGTTTGTTCTGTCTTTGAAGCAGTCGCACTGTAATCCGACTCCTTTTCAGACGGACGATTAACAGCAAGCGCAGTCCTAACATAGGGGTATATTCAATAGGAGTCGGATCCATTCCAACATTCAGTTGTCGGAATGGATCAGAAAACCCCTCTTCAATGGATGGCCAAATCTGACTGTTGGATTTGGCCGTCCTGCCAGGCCGCTGCTGTCAGCGGCTGCGGATGCGCTGACAGCAGAGGCCAGGGGAGCAGAGATCAGCGGCTGTGAGCGGGAGGGGCTGGCTGCGTGGGACATGTGGAGCCGCAGGCAGCAGGAGGAGAGGAGCTGCGGGCGGCGGGGGGAGCATTGATCGGCGGCCGGCGGGAGGTGCTGGCTGTGGAGGGACATGTCTGCGGCGGTGGGGGGAGGCGATGCAGGGAGAGAGGTGCCTGGCCGGGGACGGCCAGGCTCCTTTCTCCCTGCAACGCCTCCCCCCACTGCCGCAGACATGTCCCCCCGCAGCCTGCTCCTCCCGCCGATCTCTGCTCCCCCCGCCGCCCACAGCACCACTCTCCTCATCTCAACCCAACTTTTTTTAAAGTCGGATTGAGATTGTCAGAAACGGGGCTAAAACCTGTCGGGTTTAGCCCCGCTTCCGACAATGCACGCTGATTGGCGGCTGAAGCCGCCGATCAGCGTGCATTCCGACAAGTCAGGTTTCCCGACTTGTCGGAATAAACGGGGCACTAATGAATAGGTCGGAAACCCTTCCGACATAAAACTGTCGGAATCTGCCATCTTTCCGAAAAGACGGCAGCTTCCGACAGTTATTGAATATACCCCATAGAGTTAGACAGTAATTATGATAGTAATGTGCACTTACATTAACACTGGGCCTAAATCAGACATGATCGCTCCTCTGCGATTTTGCAGAGCGCCGCCCATAGATAGCGAAAACCCGCCCAGTGCAAATGTGTGAATGCATGCATACGTCGTGCGAACATTTCACCAGACAACGGACATCTGCAAATCCATTCACAACTCACTCACCATCGAATGATATTTCCAGTCTGTGCGTAGCCCAGGACTTACTTCTACAGTGCAATACAAACAGGCTGATCAGGCCGGAGCTGACGTCACACACCCGACCTGAAAATGCTTGGGAACGCCTGCGTCTTTCCTGACACTCCCAGAGAATGGCCAGTTACCATCCCCCAAACGCCCGCTTCCTGTCAATCAGCCTGCGTACGCCTAATGATCAAAATGTTTGCACCTTTCTTTTGCAGTATTGGCCTTGCGCCTGCGCATTGCGATCCATATGCATGCGTAGTCGTCCGATAATCACCCGTCATGCGAAATCGCACAACGGCGATCAGGTCTGAATTAGGCCCATAGTGGGTGGGACAGGCTTAGCGCATTCAATTACCCAGACATACAACGCACCAGGGCGGATTGTCACATATGAAAATTACAGAAAGTACAAAAAACACAGCGACGCGGAAAATCAATGGCGGATGTGTCCGACAGAGAATCACCTCCATTGTACCCACAATACGGGCAGTATGGAGGATTACAGGTTACAACAATTCAGGATGGGGCTAAGCTGTGTAACTAGAATGAAGATAGGTTCCCAGGATCCAGCTAAAACTTGGAGACGCACAGAGACACCAGAACCAAGAGGCCAGCCGTGACGAGGGACATCTCTTTGGTGGTGGCTGAGTTGCACAGGTTTGTGTTGCAGCAGGATGGGTTAAGAAGGTTTGAACGGGCACCAGGGTCACAGGAACCAACGCACATGCAGCTTTTATATTTATATAAGGTGTTACCTGCACAAGACAGAAGAATACATTGTTACAGTAGGTGACTCTCATTTGTTAGCGTGTAAGTACAAGTCTCTAGAGTAGGGGCTTTCAAACCTGTTCTTCTGCCTCACTATCACCCAGGTGGATATAATATTGTTATTGCACTGCACGTTGGGTCTGAGGACAGGTTTAAGAACAGTCTTTAACAAGAGTTGTGTGTGCTTTCAGTATCTCTCTTTTTTTAATTGATCATTTAATATGTTTAGTAATTTAGCATAACCCATAGGCAGACGCAGGGGACGAGGGGGGGGGGGGGGGGGTTTCCTGGCAACCGGAAACCCCCATCCTCTTGCCAAATTATGACAACAATAGCAATCGTATATAATACGATTACTAGAGCTGCCGCCACTTCATGCAGTTTATGGGACAGAGCAGAGCTGCTGCACATGCCCAGTGGTAGCAGCTTCTTCTACCAAGTTTGGACTGGACCAGAGTGTAGCTACCAGGTAGAAGAGACGGGAGCCTTACCACAAGGTGGGAGAAGGTGTGCTTAGGAACTGCAGTACTGGTACCTATTGTGTTTCTGTATGTATTTATTATGATATGTTTAACCTTTTTACTGACAACTTATTTCTATAATTTAAATGTTTGAGACAGCCTATACTAGAGACTAGCTATAGTGTTAAATATTAATCCTGTATTCCATACAGTATCCAGTGTATAGAAAGACCAATGTTTACATTAATGTCCAGGGTCAATACTCAAGCACATGCTCTAATGTTCCGCAGAGTGGGAGATTGTGGACTTCATTTGGAAACCCCCCTCTAGAAATCCTGCGTTTGCCACTGTAACCAATAAAATAGTAAACAGAAAAATACAACAAAGGAAAAGTGCACCGCCACCAATTTACTGTAATTAGGCCTACTGTATGTAGGCACGATGGCTCTTGTATGTGGATGTCCCTACTCTACTATAATGTTCAGCGAGAGTCCCCAGGATTAGGTTTCCTCTTCTACCCCTCCCTTTGGGTCAATAGTAAATAGCAAATAAGACATATGGAATAAGACATATGGACATCAAATAAGTAGCATATATATCAGCATATTATACAAAGTATAATAAATATGTCAAAGTCAATGCAAGGTATATGAATAATAATAATAATAATAATAATAATAATAATAATAATATGGAGGTGGAAGGGTCATAAACAGTAACACATTGGGGGTAATTCAGAGTTGATCGCAGCAGCAAATGTGTTAGCAGTTGGGTAAAACCATGTGCACTGCAGGGGGGCAGATGTAACGTACAGAGAGAGTTAGATTTGGGTGGGGTGTGTTCAAACTGAAATGTAAATTAAATTGCAGTGTAAAAATAAAGCAGCCAATATTTACCCTGCAGAGAAACAAAGTAACCCACCCAAATCTAACACCCCCTGTACATGCTACATCTGCCTCCCTTGCAGTGCACATGGTTTTGTCCATCTGCTAACAAAATTGCTGCTACGATCAGGTCTGAATTAGGCCCATTGAGTAAATATTATAAACATGTCAACTATCTCATGGTGCGCAGGCTCCGCTAACAAAATACTGTATATAAACAATAACTAAACAAACAGCGTACTCATAAAACACCGCTATCACTGTACCAGCAGAGGCCTATTAAGGCTGACACCAACGACCCCAAATCTTATGACACTTGTGATCAGCACTCCTAGAGATGTATACTGTAAGTACCTCGCATGGTCCGCAGTGTCATTAACAAGAGCCTGCCATATATGTAGGGTAGGGGGAGCTGGAGCAAGCCAAATTCTAACTGTTACAGCTGTGGCCAGACTGGTCAGGCACACAACATATTTATATAAAGCATTATGGAAAGCCTTCTCCAGTGCAATACCAAAGAGGCAAACCCTGTGCTGTAGAGAGTGAAGAACAGGAGCAGCATCTCTGATACAATCCCAAACACTAGTCCATAACTGGAGGGCACCTGGACACTTCCATATCTTATGCCAGAAGGAACCGCACTGGGACAAACCGAGTCAGCTCGGAGACCCCTAGCATGTGAAGATACTGGGCAGTGACCTTGTCTGTGCAGTATATAAAAATGATTTTTTTGGAAGTGAAGGCAAGCAGTGGTGTCTCAAGTGCAGCCAATAATCTTTTCCCAATCCTCGTTAGACAGGGCACCGATATCAACCTCCCAGTTTACCTTCAACGACAGGACCCATCTGGGAGGGACTGAGAATTAAGACTTCATTTTGAAGAACCCAAGCTCTGCAAAGTAGTCTTACGTGGGGTATCACATAGCTGTGTGGACTGCGCTGCAACTGCTACTGGAGAGGAGATATTTATCTCCATCTCCAGAGAACATAAATATCACATTTTCCAGCTTTTATGAGATAATTATGTGTTATTAAATATCCCCCATTATCTCTACGCTACACACCATACTGCCTGCCCAACTGAGCAGATGTCACTGTATCTCCATTCACTATGGCTCCTCTAAATCATCCCTTTATCATCCCACTGTTTGTCAGTCTTCCTATATGATAGGGACACTGTACTGGACCTTTGTTAGACAAACTCACCATACATAATGCTGGCAGACACACATTCATACCCTGGCAGGCACGTTACAGTGTTGACAGTTGTGCAGGCTATGTCACTACAAAAAAAACAGTCCAGGGAAATACCTGCGGAACACAGATCAATATCAATAATACAGTATGGTCAAAAGGTATATACAGTTGTGCTCATAAGTTTACATACCCTAGCAGAATTTGTGATTTTCTGGCCATTTGTCAGAGAATATGAATGATAACTCACAAACTTTTCTTTCACACATGGTTAGTGGTTGGGAGAAGCCATTTATTGTCAAACAACGGTGTTTACTCTTTTTAAATCATAATGACAACAGAAACTACCCAAATGACCCTGATCAAAAGTTTACATACCCCAGTTCTTAATACCGTGTATTGCCCCCTTTAACATCAATGACAGCTCGAAGTCTTTTGTGGTAGTTGTGGATGAGGCTCTTTATTTTCTCAGATGGTAAAGCTGCCCATTCTTCTTGGCAAAAAGCCTCCAGTTGCTGTAAATTCTTGGGCTGTCTTGCATGAACTGCACGTTTGAGATCTCCCCAGAGTGGCTCAATGATACTGAGGTCAGGAGACTGAGATGGCCACTCCAGAACCTTCACTTTATTCTGCTGTAGCCAATGACAGGTCGACTTGGCCTTGTGTTTTGGATCATTGTCATGTTGGAACGTCCAAGTACGTCCCATGCGCAGCTTCCGGGCTGATGAGTGCAAATTTTCCTCCAGCATTTTCTGATAACATGCTGCATTCATCTTGCCATCAATTTTGACCAAGTTTCCAGTGCCTTTGTAGCTCACACATCCCCAAAACATCAGCGATCCACCTCCGTGTTTCACAGTAGGAATGGTGTACCTTTCATCATAGGCCTTGTTGACTCCTCTCCAAATGTAACGTTTATGGTTGTGGCCAAAAAGTTACATTTTGGTCTCATCACTCCAAATGACTTTGTTCCAGAAGTTTTGAGGCTTGTCTCTGTGCTGTTTGGAGTATTGTAAGCGGGATGCTTTGTGGCATTTGCGTAGTTATGGCTTTCTTCTGGCGACTCGACCATGCAGCCCATTTTTCTTCAAATGCCACCTTATTGTGCTTCTTGAAACAACCACACCACTTTTTTTCAGAGAGTCCTGTATTTCAGCTGAAGTTATTTGTGGATTTTTCTTTGCATGCCGAACAATTTTCCTGGCAGTTGTGGATGAAATTTATGTTGGTCTACCTGACCGTGATTTGGTTTCCACAGAATCCCTCTTTTTCCACTTCTTATTTAGAGTTTGAACACTGCTGATTGGCATTCTCAAATACTTGGATATCTTTTTATATCCCTTTCCTGTTTTATACAGCTCAATTACCTTTTCCCGCAGACCCTTTGACAATTCTTTTGCTTTCCCCATGACTCAGACTCCAGACACGTCAGTGCAGCACTGGATGAAAGATGCAAGGGTCTTTCAGGAGTCCAGAAACTCACTGACCTTTTATACACACACACTGATTACAAGCAAACAGATCACAGGTGAGGATGGTTACCTTTAGTAGCCATTCAAACCCGTTTGTGTCAACTTGTGTGCGTGTTATCAGGCCAAAATCTCCAGGGTATGTAAACTTTCTGCTAGGGTATGTAAACTTATGAGCACAACATATATATATATATATATATATATATACACACACACACACACACACACACATACAATACACACACATATAGAAGCTTCCCCTTGTGAATCCAGCTCCGTGTCACTTCAAGTATCCATATCTGTGCTGCATTGTTGTGAGCAGTATATAGTAGTAGTACAGTGCAGCATTTTGGGGACCACCAGTATATGGTAGTACAGTACAGTAGGCCATTGCTGTATCTTGCAGCTCCGTGTCACTTCAAGTATCCATATCTGTGCTGCATTGTTGTGAGCAGTATATAGTAGTACAGTACAGTGCAGCATTATGGTGACCACCAGTATATATAGTAGTACAGTACAGTAGGCCATTGCTGTATCTTGCAGCTCCATGTCACTTCAAGTATCCATATCTGTGCTGCATTGTTGTGAGCAGTATATAGTAGTACAGTGCAGCATTTTGGTGACCACCAGTATATATAGTAGCATAGTACAGTAGGCCATTTCTGTATGTTGCAGCTCTGTGTCACTTCAAGTATCCATATCTGTGCTGCATTGTTGTGAGCAGTATATAGTAGTACAGTGCAGCATTTTGGTGACCACCAGTATATATAGTAGTACAGTACAGTAGGCCATTGCTGTATCTTGAAGCTCCGTGTCATTTCAGGTATCCATATCTGTGCTGCATTGTTATGAGCAGTATATAGTAGTACAGTAGTACAGTAGGCCATTGCTATTTATATAATAATATTACTGGCATGTAATTCCACACATTAAAAAATGGAGAACAAAAATGTGGAGGGTAAAATAGGGAAAGATCAAGATCCACTTCCACCTAGTGGTGAAGCTGCTGCCACTAGTCATGGCAGAGACGATGAAATGCCATCAACATCGTCTGCCAAGGCCGATGCCCAATGTCATAGTAGAGAGCATGTAAAATCCAAAAAGCTAAAGTTCAGTAAAATGATGACCCAAAAATCTAAATTAAAATTGTCTGAGGAGAAGCGTAAATTTGCCAATATGCCATTTACGACACGGAGTGGCAAGAAACGGCTGAGGCCCTGGCCTATGTTCATGGCTAGTGGTTCAGCTTCACAAGAGGATGGAAGCACTCATCCTCCCGCTAGAAAACTGAAGAGTTAAGCTGGCAAGAGCACAGCAAAGAACTGTGTGTTCTTCTAAATCAGAAATCCCCAAGGAGAGTCCAATTGTGTCGGTTGCGATGCCTGACCTTCCCAACACTGGATGGGAAGAGGTGGCTCCTTCCACCATTTGCACGCCCCCTGCAAGTGCTGGAAGGAGCACCCACAGTCCAGTTCCTGATATTCAAATTGAAGATGTCACTGTTGAAGTACACCAGGATGAGGATATGGGTGTTGCTGGCGCTGAGGAGGAGATGGACATGGAGGAATCTGATGGTGAGGTGGTTTATTTAAGTGAGGCACCCAGGGAGACACCTGGTGTCCGTGGGATGAATATGGCCATAGACATGCCTGGTCAAAATACTAAAAAAAAATCACCTCTTCGGTGTGGAATTATTTCAACAGAAATGCAGACAACTGGTGTCAAGCCGTGTGTTCCCTTTGTCAAGCTGTAATAAGCAGGGGTAAGGACGTTAACCACCTAGGAACATCCTCCCTTATACGTCACCTGGAGCGCATTCATCAGAAGTCATTGACAAGTTCAAAAACTTTGGGTCACAGCAGAAGCAGTCCACTGACAACTAAATCCCTTCTTCCTCTTGTACCCAAGCTCTCAGTGCAAACCACACCTCCAACTCCCTCAGTGTCAATTTCCTCCTTAGACAGGACCGCCAATAGTCCTGCAGGCCATGTCACTGGCAAGTCTGACGAGTCCTCTCCTGCCTGGGATTCCTCCGATGGATCCTTGAGTGTAACGTCTACTGCTGCTGGCGCTGCTGTTGTTGCTGCTGGGAGTCGATCTTCATCCTAGAGGGGAAGTCGGAAGACCACTTGTACTACTTCCAGTAAGCAATTGATTGTCCAACAGTCCTTTGCGAGGAAGATGAAATATCACAGCAGTTATCCTGTTGCAAAGCGGATAACTCAGGCCTTTGCAGTTGTGTTGGTGTTAGACGTGCATCCGGTATCCGTGTTAGTTCACAGGGACTTAGAGAATTTCTTGAGGTATTGTGTCCCCGGTACCAAATACCATCTAGGTTCCACTTCTCTAGGCAGGCTATACCGAGAATGTACACAGACGTCAGAAAGAGTCACCAGTGTCCTAAAAAATGCAGTTGTACCCAATGTCCACTTAACCACGGACATGTTGACAAGAGGAGCAGGGCAGACTCAGGACTATATGACTGTGACAGCCCACTGGGTAGATGTATTGCCTCCCGCAGCAACAACAGCAGCGGCGGCACAAGTAGCAGCATCTCGCAAACGCCAACTCGTTCCTAGGCAGGCTACGCTTTGTATCACCGCTTTCTATAAGAGGCACACAGCTGACAACCTCTTACGGAAACTGAGGAACATCATCGCAGATTGGCTTACCCCAATTGGACTCTCCTGGGGATTTGTGACATTGGACAACGCCACCAATATTGTGCGTGCATTACATGTGGGCACATTCCAGCACGTCCCATGTTTTGCACATACAATGAATTTGGTGGTGCCGAATTTAAAAAAAAAACACATGGGCGTGCAAGAGATGCTGTCGGTGGCACGAAGAATTGCGGGCCACTTTCTGCATTCAGCCACCGCGTGCCGAAGACTGGAGCACCAGCAAACACTCCTGAACCTGCCCCGCCATCAGCTGAAGAGGTGGTAACGAGATGGAATTCAACCCTCTATATGCTTCAGAGGATGGAGGAGCAGCAAAAGGCCATTCAAGCCTATACATCTGCCTACGATATAGGCAAAGGAGGGGGAATGCACCTGACTGAAGCACAGTAGAGAATGATTTCAACGTTGTGCTAGGTTCTGCAACCCTTTGAACTTGCCACACGTGAAGTCAGTTCATACACTGCCAGCCTGAGTCAGGTCATTCCCCTCATCAGGCTTTTACAGAAGCAGCTGGAGAGGTTGAAGGAGGAGCTAAAATGGAGAGATTCCGCTAGGCATGTGGGACTTGTGGATGGAGCCCTTCATTCGCTTAACCAGGATTCACGGGTGGTCAATCTGTTTAAATCAGAGCCCTACATTTTGGCCACCCTGCTCGATCCTAGGTTTAAAGCCTACATTGTATCTCTCTTTCCAGCAGACACAGGTCTGCACATGTTCAAAGACCTGCTGGTGAGACACTTGTCAAGTCAAGCGGAACGTGACCAGTCAACAGCTCCTCCTTCATTTTCTACCACCACTGGAGCTGCCAGGAAAAGGATCAGATTTCCAAAACCACCCGCTGGCGGTGATGCAGTGCAGTCAGGAGCGAAAACTGACATCTGGTCCGGACTGAAGGACCTGCCAATGATTACTGACATGTCGTCTACTGTCACTGCATATGATTCTGTCACCATTGAAAGAATGGTGGAGGATTATATGAGTGACAGCATCACTGTAGGCACGTCAGACAGTCCGTACGTATACTGGCAGGAAAAAGAGGCAATTTGGAGGCCCTTGCACAAACTGGCTTTATTTTACCTAAGTTGCCCCCCCTCCAGTGTGTACTCCGAAAGAGTGTTTAGTGCAGCCGGTCACCTTGTCAGCGATCGGCGTACGAGGTTACTTCCACAAAATGTGGAGAAGATGATGTTCATCAAAATGAATTATAATCAATTCCTCCATGGAGACATTTACCAGCAATTGCCTCCAGAAAGTACACAGGGACCTGTGATGGTGGATTCCAGTGGGGACGAATGAATACTCTGTGAAGAGGGGGATGTACACACTGAAAGGGGTGAGTAATCGGAGGATGATGATGAGGTCGACATCTTGCCTCTGTAGAGCCAGTTTGAGCAAGGAGAGATTGATTGCTTCTTTTTTTGGTGGGGGCCCAAACCAACCAGTCATTTCAGCCACAGTTGTGTGGCAGACCCTGTCGCTGAAATTATGGGTTTGTTAAAGTGTGCATGTCCTGTTTATACAACATAAGGGTGTGTAGGAGGGCCCAAGGCCAATTCCATCTTGCACCTCTTTTTATTTATGTATTTATCTCTGCATCATGTGATGTTTGGGGCCAATTTTTTTAAGTGCCATCCTGTCTGCCACTGCAGTGCTACTCCTAGATGGGCCAGGTGTTTGTGCCGCCCACTTGGGTCGCTTAGCTTAGTCATCCAGCGACCTCGGTGCAAATTTTAGGAATAAAAATAATATTGTGAGGTGTGAGGTGTTCAGAATAGACTGAAAATGAGTGGAAATTATGGTTATTGAGGTTAATAATACTATAGGATCAAAATTACCCCCAAATTCTATGATTTAAACTGTTTTTGAGTTGTTGTTTTTTTAAAAACACCCAAATCTCCGGCTTCTCCTCCTCGGGCCTTGCTCCCGACGGGAGGTTTGCGGTGATGTGTGAATCGTACCTCCCATGGGGCGCGCGACTTGCGTGCCGGGTCTGATCTTAGAGCCCCTGTCACGGCGGCTGCACCCGTGGTGGACGCCACCATCTTGTCCGCCATTTGTGCTGCTGTCGTGTCGACGGTGGCTCCCTTGTTATCCTCCGTACCCGGGAGACCGGGATGGGCCGCCGCTTTTTTGGCGGATAACAATGCACAATCTCTGTCCTCTGGCGTGACGGTCGCCCCGCCTGCCCCACTCCCGGCGGCTGCGGGTCCGTTGGGGGTACATTGTCGCTTTTGTTTCCTCAGCCGCGGACATTGTGCCAGGAATGGAGCCAGTCGGCGCATCTACAAGTCGTATGGCGGCTGCAGGGATGAACGGAGTCCCCCCTCGCACTGGTGAGTCTTCATCGGACCCTGACTGGTCCAAGGGGAGCGCAGTTACCCCCGTAGTAGGGGGTAGGATCTAGTACTCAGTCCCGCTCCTCTTCCAGCGTAGGGCTACCGGCAAGCGCAATAGGCGCAGGGGCACGGACTCTTCCCTTGCCTCCACGTCCTCGGAGGGTGTGTCCTCTTCCTGCGACGGTTTGCACAGGGTCAAGCATCGCAAACGCCGCGAGCAACGGCATTCAACCTCTTCCACCTCGCAAGTGTCGGGGGAGTCGGACACCGTTTCACTGCGCCAACACGGCAGTGCACCGTGGTCTCTGGCCCCGGGTCTGAGACCGGATCCGTAAGGGCCTATCTGTCTATATTTTTTGCTCTTACTAGTGATGCTCGTATAGCCTTGCTTTCGGCTAAGCAAAAGGGCCGGGACAGCGAGGACGCTTTGCGCTCCTACCCGACTTGAGTTAGCTGCATGTTGATCTTTGCGGCGTATTACTTAGAGTCGCGCCCGGACGAACACATGAACATCGTGCACCTTCAATTCCTTATACACGTGCTGACCATACTTGGTGGCGTTACTACTAGGACTTACGGCGCAAACAGCATGGGCGGCAGATCTATACCTTCTGTAAAAAGGATGTGGTATTGTGCTTGGAGCTGCCTCAGGGTCCAGCCGGTACAGCAGGAACGACGGGATCCACGACCTGCCTCTCATTCTGCCAGCTTTTGAGGGGGTTCATTGCGCGCGGGGGCATGATTAATTCTTCGCTTTCAATCCTGCCCAATGCGGTTTGGGGCGGCGGTGTCGCATTCGTCACTCCTGCATCAGGTGTGGCGGAGGCCACGGGATCAAGGACTGCCCCAGTACACGGCACAGGGGTAATTCCGGCCCGCAGAGTTGCGCTCCCGCGGCCCCAAGCACTGGCCACAGCCCCCACCCCAATTAGACTTCGGGCGCTCATACCCTGGCTGCGACGGTTCCCACGGCCGGTGGACACCCTATTCTTACACTCGGGTTTTCGCACCTTGTTGCCTCTTGCCGATACATGGACTGGAGGATCCCGGGGCTAGTACGAACTTGCATTCGGCTCGGGAGTTTCCGGGCGTGCTCCGGCAGAAGGTTGCGGCTGCATTGTCGTTGGCCGGGATGATAGGCTCTCTCATCCATCTTTCCTGTCCTCTCGGGTCATCGGTTAATGCGGATATCCCTATTATCAGGTAGGGTCATTTGCCTATCTGTAAGTTTGATTCGGCCATAGATGCCATTCGGTCGTTTGGTCCGGGGGCGGTGATGTGTGAATTGGACATCGCCCCTCCCGCTGCACCATTTCGCCTTTCGATTTATGGGTTTTCAACTGGATGATGGCTAATACATCCATCGCTGCCTCCCTGTGGGTTTTTTATCTCTCGTGCGCTGACTTTGCAAGGTGCAATTCTTTCCTCCGCTGGGGTCTGCTGCAGGCGGTGGGCGAGCGGGGTATGTCGCACTACCTGGATGATTTTCTTTTGCTCGGCCCACCTGGCTCTGCTCGCTGCGTCGTCTTGCTGTGGTTGGCCATTGGCAGGGTCCCTCCGCCTCCTTGTTTACCTCGGGATTCAGATGGATACAGTCGGTGGTCTCTGAAGGCTTCTTGGGGACAAGGTGTTGCATCTTCCCGATGGTATCCTCTATGAGCTCGCCGCGGACAAGCTTACTCTACAACAGGCTCAATCCTTCTTGGGCCTGTTTCTTTTTGTTTGGAAGGTTATCCCCATAGGTAGAGTTTTTCTGTGGGAAATTGGAACTGGCGACAGTTGGGATTAGACGCCCTCATAATTTTCTTAGTTTAGCACTTGAGGGATTTACGTATTTGGGACGGATTTCTAGTTCGTTTCACCTCCTCTCTGGAGCTTTTCACGGACGCCTCTGATGCTTGCGATTCTTGCTGTTGCTGGATATTTTTCCCATACTGGCCGCAGTGGCGCTCTGGCGCTATGCCCTGCGTAACAAACAGGTGGTCTTTCTGCGATAATTTGGGCGTGGTTTTTGCCATCATTAGGCAGGAGTCCACAGCCTTGCTGGACTCCGGGTCTTCGCGCAGATAGTCTTGCTATGCTGGGTGACCTACATTACGTTGCGAGACAAGCATGTCCGGGCCGAGTGCAACGAAATTGATGATACCCTTTCTCGCGGCGACTGGCAGTGGTTTTGGCAGTTAGCTCCTGCAGCTCTAATCCACGGGGACTTCTGTCCTGCTTCTGTGTGCGGATTGGAAGATTTAGCCCACAGGTCTTTGGTTCCTGGAACTTTTACGGCTTATCTGGCCGAATCGCTACCTTCTGGAGAGGGGCCATAGTGGGTAAGACCCCTCACAAGGCAGATGGCCCATAGTTGCATTGGATTCGGGATGTCTGGGATGGTGGCAGAAGGCCGATCCCATAACATCTGGGTAGCAGGCCCTCAGGGATGGTGGCAGAAGGCCGATCCCATAACATCTGGGTAGCAGGCCCTCAGGGATGGTGGCAGAAGGCCGATCCCATAACATCAGGGCAGATGGCCCTCCAACATTTAAGTTATTATTTCAATTATGATTTTGAGATATTTTATTTTCCTGAGCTGTCTGCTTTCTGCTGTGTGATAAATATTTTCAACCGTCCCTTAGTTAGACAGCGAGTTTTTTCATCCAAGTTTAGATTTAATAGGCCTTCCTTTCAGTCAATAAAGGCCGTCGACGTACGCCCCGAAGGTTTGGGGTGTAGGATTCAGCGCTCACAATACGAGGATACGGGGGTACGATATGGGGATACGAGTTTCGCCTCTTCATGGCGGCCTTTACGATGGCCTTCCACGGTGCGCTCAGGGTGGGTGAGATGGGGTCTGTCTCTCGGATTTCAGCCTCGCCCATGCTGGCAGCCCACGTCGTCGTATGCCCCGGCGGTTTGTGGTGTCGGATTCAGCGCTCCAAGATGGACGTAGTCGGCAGGGGGCAGTGGGTTCGAATGGGTCAGGCTCGTGCGCGGGGCATTTGTCCAGTGTCCGCGGCCCGGGCTTATTCGTCCCTTCGGCCTCCAACGCCCACCGGGTGGCTCGTCCATCGTGATGGTTCCCGTTGTCCAGTTATCACTCCCGGTCGGTTTTTGAACGTTGTCTTTTGTACCTGGGTCTATCGCCGACACTGGGACTCACTCTTTCCGCATCGGCGCTGAGTCAGCAGCCGCTGCGGCGGGTTGGTCCGAAGTCGAAGTCCGGGCACTGGGTAGGTGGAGGTCTCATGCAGTCATACGCTATATCAGGCTTTTTCCTCCCAGTGCGCCCCTTTGAGGACTAGCCGCTCGTCGCAGTTGCACTTTACGATTGCGGGGGCCTTGAGAAATTTTTGTTTTATCATTGGTTTTAATTACGGCTTTTGCCGGCTAACGAAGTTTTGTGTTTTTGCCTCAAGTCAAATTGGGCGACCCTTTCCCCCAAAAACCCCTCCCCGTTAGGGACGCAGTTAGGTTGCCCATCTACTACTCATACTATCTTTATTTTTTATTAACCTGCGTCACACCCTTTTTTTGCAGTACGGCGGTTAGATCCGCACTTTATATGATTTGACGGCCATTCATACATCTACTGGCTGTTCGTGTCTTCTCTGGCCTGCGACACAACCCGGCCGGAGCTGCGGGCTGTGCGCTGGTGGGGGCGTAGAGGCCTCCGCTGGGGACGGCCTGCGGGACTGGCTTCGGGCGGCAGTTGGCCGATTTGGGTACCGTTTCTGGTCTTGCATCTGCGCGGCAATGATCTGGTGCGCCGCACTGGGCTCGACCTTCGCCTTGAGATCAGACGTCAGCTGTTGAAACTTATGGCTGACTGGCCGTTTTGCCTGATCCTCTGGTCAGACATCGTCCCTCGGCGGTCTTGGCGTGGAGCCTTTAACCCCGAGGCGATTGACCTAGTTCGGAGGTGGATCAATGCGGTTGTCGGTCGTGCTGTCCTCCAGCATGGCGGCCTGGTCGTGCCGCTCGGTGGTATCTCCTTCCATGATCCATCACAGTACTGGTATGACAGGGTGCATCTTGTCGTCGGCTGGTATGCTGATCTTCCTGGAGGTCATTATTCACATTCTTAGGCCCCTTTAGGTAGTTTTTCTTGGGTTCCGTTGCGTTAGTCCGTGTTCTACTTTTAGGTCTCTTTAGTTAGTTTTGTTCTGCTTTTTAGATCCCTTTAGTTAGTCTTTTCGGAAGTAGGTGGCGGTGGCAGGTTGGTAACCTGGCAGTTGGCCGGTTTCTGAACGGTTACTTAATTTTAATTATGAGTTCAAGGTTAGTAAGTTTGGGTGTACTTTTAGGTAAATTTTATAGTTTCATAATTCGTTTACGGGCATTGCTTTACCAAGTGGGTCCATATTTCTGGTATTAACATATGTGGATGGTGGGGCTGGTGGCCCAATTTTTACCATGTAGGGGCGGAGCGTACCTCCGTCCCTGCAACTGTTGGTGGGCAGGGGTAGTGGCAGAAGGTCGACCCCTGTCCTTGGATTTTTGATTTTCGATGTCTGGGATGGAGGCAGGAGGCCGATCCCGGAACAGAAGGCTCCCTCACACACATGTTTTTATTGCTTGTTTTTCTGTATTATAACATTGATCACCCATGTTACGTTTATCATGCTTAACCGTTCTTCTCCCCGCCACCTTAGTTAGAGAGGGAAGTATGCATTTTAGTTTTAGTATTTAATAGGCCTTAATCTCAGTCAGAAAATAAAAGCTGACCCCTTTCACGCCAATTACAGTTGTTGTGTCTTTATTTTATAAGATAAGTGTGCTTGAGTGGCGCGTGGATGCATCTGACGTGTGAAGTTTATAGGTACAGTACAGACAGCAGCAGTAGTGCCAGTCTCCCCTCACACACTACTACACCATGACATGTATACACAGCACAGGTACAGTACAGACAGCAGCAGTGCCAGTCTCCCCTCACACACTACAACACTATGACATGTATACACAGCACAGGTACAGTACAGACAGCAGCAGTGCCAGTCTCCCCTCACACACTACTACACCATGACATGTATACACAGCACAGGTACAGTACAGACAGCAGCAGTGCCAGTCTCCCCTCACACACTACTACACTATGACATGTATACACAGCACAGGTACAGTACAGACAGCAGCAGTGCCAGTCTCCTCTCACACACTACTACACCATGACATGTATACACAGCACAGGTACAGTACAGACAGCAGCAGTGCCAGTCTCCCCTCACACACTACTACACCATGACATGTATACACAGCACAGGTACAGTACAGACAGCAGCAGTGCCAGTCTCCCCTCACACACTACAACACTATGACATGTATACACAGCACAGGTACAGTACAGACAGCAGCAGTGCCAGTCTCCCCTCACACACTACTACACCATGACATGTATACACAGCACAGGTACAGTACAGACAGCAGCAGTGCCAGTCTCCCCTCACACACTACTACACTATGACATGTATACACAGCACAGGTACAGTACAGACAGCAGCAGTGCCAGTCTCCTCTCACACACTACTACACCATGACATGTATACACAGCACAGGTACAGTACAGACAGCAGCAGTGCCAGTCTCCCCTCACACACTACTACACCATGACATGTATACACAGCACAGGTACAGTACAGACAGCAGCAGTGCCTGTCTCCTCTCACACACTACTACACCATGACATGTATACACAGCACAGGTACAGTACAGACAGCAGCAGTGCCAGTCTCCCCTCACACACTACTACACCATGACATGTATACACAGCACAGGTACAGTACAGACAGCAGCAGTGCCAGTCTCCCCTCACACACTACTACACCATGACATGTATACACAGCACAGTTACAGTACAGACAGCAGCAGTGCCAGTCTCCCCTCACACACTACTACACCATAACATGTATACACAGCACAGGTACAGTACAGACAGCAGCAGTGCCAGTCTCCTCCTCACACACTACTACACCATGACATGTATACACAGCACAGGTACAGTACACACAGCAGCAGTGCCAGTCTCCTCTCACACACTACTACACCATGACATGTATACACAGCACAGGTACAGTACAGACAGCAGCAGTGCCAGTCTCCCCTCACACACTACTACACTATGACATGTATACACAGCACAGGTACAGTACAGACAGCAGCAGTGCCAGTCTCCCCTCACACACTACTACATAACATGTATACACAGCACAGGTACAGTACAGACAGCAGCAGTGCCAGTCTCCTCCTCACACACTACTACACCATGACATGTATACACAGCACAGGTACAGTACAGACAGCAGCAGTGCCAGTCTCCCCTCACACACTACTACACTATGACATGTATACACAGCACAGGTACAGTACAGACAGCAGCAGTGCCAGTCTCCTCTCACACACTACTACACCATGACATGTATACACAGCACAGGTACAGTACAGACAGCAGCAGTGCCAGTCTCCCCTCACACACTACTACACTATGACATGTATACACAGCACAGTTACAGTACAGACAGCAGCAGTGCCAGTCTCCTCATCACACACTACTACACCATGACATGTATACACAGCACAGGTACAGTACAGACAGCAGTAGTGCCAGTCTCCCCTCACACACTACTACACTATGACATGTATACACAGCACAGGTACAGTACAGACAGCAGCAGTGCCAGTCTCCTCTCACACACTACTACACCATGACATGTATACACAGCACAGGTACAGTACAGACAGCAGCAGTGCCAGTCTCCCCTCACACACTACTACACTATGACATGTATACACAGCACAGGTACAGTACAGACAGCAGCAGTGCCAGTCTCCCCTCACACACTACTACACTATGACATGTATACACAGCACAGTTACAGTACAGACAGCAGCAGTGCCAGTCTCCTCTCACACACTACTACACCATGACATGTGTACACAGCACAGGTACAGTACAGACAGCAGCAATGCCAGTCTCCCCTCACACACTACTACACCATGACATGTATACACAGCACAGGTACAGGACACACAGCAGCAGTGCCAGTCTCCTCCTCACACACTACTACACCATGACATGTACACACAGCACCGGTACAGTACACACAGCAGCAGTGCCAGTCTCCCCTCCTCACACACTACTACATCATGACATGTATACACAGCACAGGTACAGTATAGACAGCAGCAGTGCCAGTCTCCTCTCACACACTACTACACCATGACATGTATACACAGCACAGGTACAGTACAGACAGCAGCAGTGCCAGTCTCCTCCTCACACACTACTACACCATGACATGTATACACAGCACAGATACAGTACAGACAGCAGCAGTGACAGTCTCCTCTCACACACTACTACACCATGACATGTATACACAGCACAGGTACAGTACACACAGCAGCAGTGCCAGTCTCCCCTCACACACTACTACACCATGACATGTATACACAGCACAGGTACAGTACAGTCAGCAGCAGTGCCAGTCTCCCCTCACACTACTACACCATGACATGTATACACAGCACAGGTACAGTACAGACGGCAGCACTGCCAATCTCCCCTCACACACTACTACACCATGACATGTATACACAGCACAGGTACAGTACAGACCGCAACAGTGCCAGTCTCCCCTCACACACTACTACACCATGACATGTATACACAGCACAGGTACAGTACAGACAGGAGCAGTGCCACTCTCCCCTCGCACACTACTACACCATGACATGTATACACAGCACAGGTACAGTACAGACAGCAGCAGTACCAGTCTCCTCTCACATACTACTACACCATGACATGTATACACAGAACAGGTACAGTACACACAGCAGTAATGCCACTCTCCCCTCACACACTACTACACCATGACATGTACACACAGCACAGGTACAGTACACAGAGCAGCAGTGCCACTCTCCCCTCACACACTACTAAACGATGACATGTATACACAGCACAGGTGCAGTACAGACAGCAGCAGTGTCAGTCTCCCCTCACACACTACTACACCATGACATGTATACACAGCACAGGTACAGTAAGTACACAAAGCAGCAGTGCCAGTCTCCTCTCACACACTACTACACCATGTTATGTACACACAGCACAGGTACAGTACAGACAGCAGCAGTGCCAGTCTCCCCTCACACACTACTACACCATGACATGTATACACAGCACAGGTACAGTACAGACAGCAGCAGTGCCAGTCTCCTCCTCACACACTACTACACCATGACATGTATACACAGCACAGGTACAGTACAGACAGCAGCAGTGCCAGTCTCCCCTCACACACTACTACACCATGACATGTATACACAGCACAGGTACAGTACAGACAGCAGCAGCAGCAGTGCCAGTCTCACCTCACACACTACTACACCATGACATGTATACACAGCACAGGTACAGTACACACAGCAGCAGTGCCACTCTCCCCTCACACACTACTACACCATGACATGTATACACCGCACAGGTACAGTAAACACAGCAGCAGCAGTGCCAGTCTCCCCTCACACACTACTACACCATGACATGTATACACAGCACAGGTACAGTACAGAGAGCAGCAGTGCCAGTCTCCTCTCACACACTACTACACCATGACATGTATACACAGCACAGGTACAGTACAGACAGCAGCAGTGCCAGTCTCCCCTCACACACTACTACACCATGACATGTATACACAGCACAGGTACAGTACAGAGAGCAGCAGTGCCAGTCTCCCCTCACACACTACTACACCATGACATGTACACACAGCACAGGTACAGTACAGACAGCAGCAGTGCCAGTCTCCTCCTCACACACTACTACACCATGACATGTACACACAGCACAGGTACAGTACAGACAGCAGCAGCACCAGTCTCCTCTCACACACTACTACACCATGACATGTACACACAGCACAGGTACAGTACAGACAGCAGCAGCGCCAGTCTCCTCCTCACACACTACTACACCATGACATGTATACACAGCACAGGTACAGTACAGACAGCAGCAGTACCAGTCTCCTCCTCACACACTACTACACCATGACATGTATACACAGCACAGGTACAGTACAGACAGCAGCAGTGCCAGTCTCCTCTCACACACTACTACACCATGACATGTATACACAGCACAGGTACAGTACAGACAGCAGCAGTGCCAGTCTCCCCTCACACACTACTACACAATGACATATTTACTCATATCTGGTGCAGTACCAGCTACTTACCTATTTTACAGTTGAGTAGAAAGAAAATGGCAGCTGATATTAGGTATTTAAGCTTCATGGCACTCTGTGGGTTATGATGCTGCTCTGTATGATTGTGTTTCTTTCCCTCCTCCGTCTTAACCAGACTTTATACCAGTTTTCTTGCGCAATTTTACACCTGTTATTCTGTCAGTTTCCCCGTCTTAGGTGATCTAATAATTTCCTACCATCTTGTAGTTTCCGGGATGTGACTCCTGAGGAATTATTTGTACGTGGGCGACATACAGGAGACTAGGTGGTGTGGTCAGATTCCTACGCATGGAGTGTAGGAGCTGGAGTGAGGTAGCTGGAGGCACAGCACAACAATTATATGTGGATGGCACTGGAGATAGAAAGATCTGGGAGAACTAGAGTGAAGTCTGATACCGGACTGGTACTAGTAATCTGGTCCGGTCTAGGACTGATAATGTGGTCAGAGGCCACTGTGCTGTGTGTCGGGCTGGTACCGACTATGGCTCAAATGTATTAAGTCTTAAAAAGAGAGAATGGAGATGGATAAAGCGACATGACCAGCCAATCAGCTTCCTAACTGCCATGTAACAGGTTTTCTTTGAAAAATTACTGGAAGCTGATTCGCTGGTCATTTATCACTCTAAAGGGCTAGATTGCTTGGGGAGTGATAAAATGGGGAGAGAAAAAGTGCCAGTCAATCAGCACCTAACTGTCATGTCACAGGCCTTGTTTGAAAAATTACAGTTATGAGCTGTTTGGCTGATAGTTTATCACTTTCCATTTGATCACTCTCCAAGTGATGATGCATCTAACCCTCAGTCCATCTCTACTCACTCTCCAAGTGATGATGCATCTAGCGCTCAGTCCATCTCTACTCACTCTCCAAGTGATGATGCATCTAGCGCTCAGTCCATCTCTACTCACTCTCCAAGTGATGATGCATCTAGCCCTCAGTCCATCTCTACTCACTCTCCAAGTGATGATGCATCTAGCCCTCAGTCCATCTCTACTCACTCTCCAAGCGATGATGCATCTAGCTCTGAGTCCATCTCTACTCACTCTCCAAGTGATGATGCATCTAGCCCTCAGTCCATCTCTACTCACTCTCCAAGCGATGATGCATCTAGCCCTCAGTCCATCTCTACTCACTCTCCAAGCGATGATGCATCTAGCCCTCAGTCCATCTCTACTCACTCTCCAAGTGATGATGCATCTAGTTCATAATCCGTCTCCACTTTCCACTATCACTTTTTATCAACTTTTATCAACTTTACCAACTGCTGGTTGCCAGACTGGGACCAGCTATGCTAGATGCCAGGCTGGGAACTAGCTATGCTGGGGGGAGGCATTCATGTTGCCGGCTGCCGAGATCCCAGTGGTCAGGATACCGACACCAGAATCCCGACACCAGGTGAAATACCGTCGGTCAGATTGCTGACCGCCGCCCAGAATCCCCACTAAGGTGGTCTATGCCACTACCCAAGGGGGAATATAACCCAGTTGTGACCTAAGGTTGCCACCGGGCCCAAAGCGTGGTGAGCGTACACGCTGCGCTCGCCGCCGGTATTCTAGCTGCTGGGATCCCAAGCGTCGGTCTCCTGATTGCTGGGATATCATACTGAATCCATGCTGGATTTCGGGCTGGGACTGGATATGCTGAATGCTTGTCTGGAACAGAACTGGAATACTGGACAGAACTGAAACCAGAATGCTGTATGAGACTGGAACTGGATGACTGAACTGGACTGGAACCTGAATGCTGACCCGGACTGGAACTAGATGACTGATCCGGACTGGAACTGTTATGTTGACTGCAGTAGCTACTCTACAAGATACCTAAACAACCGTCTCCAAATGGATTTATTAAGCCAATACTAATTTTGGAGGTCATTTGTGGAATGTATTACAAGTAAAGTAAATGTCAGCTGGGGGACGAGGGAATTTGTTAAAGTATGTTTGATCCATCAGTATTGAGTAGAATCGTTGGTTGTATGATATTGGTTATTTTGTGTAATTATTGTTCATGTAAGTTCTGTATATTTTTTGGGGGGGAGGGGGGTATTTGTTTGTAAGAGTTAGAAAAAAAATGATTATATACTGTATATTAGTGATACCTGCATTTATGTGCACCAACGTTCTTCTTGCCAAATCTTCTTGGGATAACTTTATGTGCAGGTGCTTTAAACCCCCCTCTCAGCCCCACTGAGGGTGAGGCATCCAAATTGGACACACTGAGATACTCTTCTATGAAGTAATTAGTGGACTGTGATTTGAATCTCTTTGGCTATAAGTTGAAACATTCGATTGAAATTTTTGGGGGTAGATAGACTTTGTCAAGTAAATTGTGTTTCATTGTTTTGAATATTTAGACATTGTATGGCATTGGGGCTAATTCAGATGTGGGAGGAGTTCCTCTTGCTGCTGCTTATATAGAAGCAGCAGTGATAGCACGAATATGGTAATGCAGCAGGGGGCGTCACTCCTCCTGCTGCATTATTGATCCTAACTACATCCTAGGACCCAGTATCGGATCTTCCCCGACACCATCGGCCACTGAGGTAGTGCAAGCCGGCCTCCGCAGCTGCTACCCAGAGGCCAAGATTTCTCCGTCCTCAGAGATCCTGGCCTCTTCCCTCCCACTAAACGGCGGTGGCATGCCTCTGTTTGGAGAAAAAGAGGCCATCGCTGCCCCCTCCCTGACCCCACACGGCATCAGACTGTCAATCACTGACTGTATGATGCCGAAATGCTACCGATGTTGCACACATGCATAATCGGTACTTTGCGGCACACAAAGCAACTCCAACCACATCTGAATTACCCCCATTGTGCGAGATTTTGGGATTCCAAAGAGCCATATTTAGACTCATACATGTGGAGGATTAACTGAACAAAAAGGGTTGAGAGTCAAGTCACACCTTTACACACAGGTATAAGATATTAGAGTCACACAGGTATAAGATATTAGAGTCACACAGGTATAAGATATTAGAGTCACATAGGTATAAGATATTAGAGTCACACAGGTATAAGATATTAGAGTCACACAGGTATAAGATATTAGAGTCACACAGGTCTAAGATATTAGAGTCACACAGGTCTAAGATATTAGAGTCACACAGGTCTAAGATATTAGAGTCACACAGGTCTAAGATATTAGAGTCACACAGGTATAAGATATTAGAGTCACACAGGTCTAAGATATTAGAGTCGCACAGGTCTAAGATATTAGAGTCGCACAGGTCTAAGATATTAGAGTCGCACAGGTCTAAGATATTAGAGTCGCACAGGTCTAAGATATTAGAGTCGCACAGGTCTAAGATATTAGAGTCGCACAGGTCTAAGATATTAGAGTCGCACAGGTCTAAGATATTAGAGTCGCACAGGTCTAAGATATTAGAGTCGCACAGGTCTAAGATATTAGAGTCGCACAGGTCTAAGATATTAGAGTCGCACAGGTCTAAGATATTAGAGTCGCACAGGTCTAAGATATTGGAGTCGCACAGGTATAAGATATTAGAGTCGCACAGGTCTAAGATATTAGAGTCGCACAGGTCTAAGATATTAGAGTCGCACAGGTCTAAGATATTAGAGTCGCACAGGTCTAAGATATTAGAGTCGCACAGGTCTAAGATATTAGAGTCGCACAGGTCTAAGATATTAGAGTCGCACAGGTCTAAGATATTAGAGTCGCACAGGTCTAAGATATTAGAGTCGCACAGGTCTAAGATATTAGAGTCGCACAGGTCTAAGATATTAGAGTCGCACAGGTCTAAGATATTAGAGTCGCACAGGTCTAAGATATTAGAGTCGCACAGGTCTAAGATATTAGAGTCGCACAGGTCTAAGATATTAGAGTCGCACAGGTCTAAGATATTAGAGTCGCACAGGTCTAAGATATTAGAGTCGCACAGGTCTAAGATATTAGAGTCGCACAGGTCTAAGATATTAGAGTCGCACAGGTCTAAGATATTAGAGTCGCACAGGTCTAAGATATTAGAGTCGCACAGGTCTAAGATATTAGAGTCGCACAGGTCTAAGATATTAGAGTCGCACAGGTCTAAGATATTAGAGTCGCACAGGTCTAAGATATTAGAGTCGCACAGGTCTAAGATATTAGAGTCGCACAGGTCTAAGATATTAGAGTCACACAGGTCTAAGATATTAGAGTCACACAGGTCTAAGATATTAGAGTCACACAGGTCTAAGATATTGGAGTCACACAGGTCTAAGATATTGGAGTCACACAGGTCTAAGATATTGGAGTCACACAGGTCTAAGATATTGGAGTCACACAGGTCTAAGATATTGGAGTCACACAGGTCTAAGATATTGGAGTCACACAGGTCTAAGATATTAGAGTCACACAGGTCTAAGATATTAGAGTCACACAGGTCTAAGATATTAGAGTCACACAGGTCTAAGATATTAGAGTCACACAGGTCTAAGATATTAGAGTCACACAGGTCTAAGATATTAGAGTCACACAGGTCTAAGATATTAGAGTCACACAGGTCTAAGATATTAGAGTCACACAGGTCTAAGATATTAGAGTCACACAGGTCTAAGATATTAGAGTCGCACAGGTCTAAGATATTAGAGTCGCACATGTATAAGATATTGGAGTCGCACAGGTATAAGATATTGGAGTCGCACAGGTATAAGATATTAGAGTCGCACAGGTATAAGATATTAGAGTCGCACAGGTCTAAGATATTAGAGTCGCACAGGTCTAAGATATTAGAGTCGCACAGGTCTAAGATATTAGAGTCGCACAGGTCTAAGATATTAGAGTCGCACAGGTCTAAGATATTAGAGTCGCACAGGTCTAAGATATTAGAGTCGCACAGGTCTAAGATATTAGAGTCGCACAGGTATAAGATATTGGAGTCGCACAGGTATAAGATATTGGAGTCGCACAGGTATAAGATATTGGAGTCGCACAGGTATAAGATATTAGAGTCGCACAGGTATAAGATATTAGAGTCACACAGGTATAAGATATTAGAGTCACACAGGTATAAGATATTAGAGTCACACAGGTATAAGATATTAGAGTCACACAGGTATAAGATATTAGAGTCACACAGGTATAAGATATTAGAGTCGCACAGGTATAAGATATTAGAGTCACACAGGTATAAGATATTAGAGTCGCACAGGTATAAGATATTAGAGTCGCACAGGTATAAGATATTAGAGTCGCACAGGTATAAGATATTAGAGTCGCACAGGTATAAGATATTAGAGTCGCACAGGTATAAGATATTAGAGTCGCACAGGTATAAGATATTGGAGTCACACAGGTATAAGATATTAGAGTCACACAGGTATAAGATATTAGAGTCGCACAGGTATAAGATATTAGAGTCGCACAGGTATAAGATATTAGAGTCGCACAGGTATAAGATATTAGAGTCGCACAGGTATAAGATATTGGAGTCGCACAGGTATAAGATATTAGAGTCGCACAGGTATAAGATATTAGAGTCGCACAGGTATAAGATATTAGAGTCGCACAGGTCTAAGATATTAGAGTCGCACAGGTCTAAGATATTAGAGTCGCACAGGTCTAAGATATTAGAGTCGCACAGGTATAAGATATTAGAGTCGCACAGGTATAAGATATTAGAGTCGCACAGGTATAAGATATTGGATACATTTTATTGTATACTGTATCACAATTGGTACAAATGGCTATATACTCTATTGGTACAGAATACAAATCACTTAAGGGACAGACTGTGTGTAAGAGAAAGCTGGAAGAGAGCGTCACATAAAACAACTATTTTACTATTTATCAAATAATAGGAGCCAGAGATACAAATCCTTTTATCTATTACTTTAAATTCCCTAATTTGCCTTCCCAGTAGCAGTCTATGGGACTTGGAGATGGGGTAATTATCACAGCTGCTGCGTCTTTGTACTCAGCAGCTGTGTGATAATATGCTAATAACATGGGAGGAGTCTTGTGTGACAGACACCTCCTGCCGGCTGCTCTGATCCGCTGCTCCAAAGAGCATGTGGGTGCAGGGTTGCCAAGAGAAATCCTGGGCCCCAGTACAACAACTTCCTGAGCCCCCTCTCCCACCCTGGAGGGGGGTGTGACCACAGCATGCTGGGGGCATGGCCACACCTCTTTGGGGGCATGAATAGCACATGAGACGCACCCTCTCACAGGAGCATGGCATGCCTCCCAGCCAGGGCAGTGGAGAGCCTGGCTGGGCCCAGGTACTTTTCAGGGGGCACGGCCTAATCACAGGAGGCGTGGCCATGCAGCCTTAGAAAAAAATACAGAAAAATTTGTTTTTTAAGCATTTCCCTGGCCACACTGCAGTCCAACATACAGTAGTATGTGCTGGGCTGAGAAGAAAAGCTGCTGCTATTGCTTCCAGGTAAGATGGGGGGTGGGGACCTGGGCCCCCACTGGGCCCCACCACCAGACCTGGGCCCAGGTAACTTGTACCCCCGCCCCAACCTCTCTCGGTGCCACTGTGTGGGTGTAACCTTTAATAACCTTTCACACTGCACCTTGGACCCAGGTTATTCCCAGGTAGACCCCTGCATGTCACAAAGAGACACTCTATTGAGGCGGACCTCTGCATATACAGCCAATCAGCATCTGATCATCTGATCGCAGGGGGGCGGGGGAAATCCCCAGTGGGCCCCAATGTCTAGGGAGCCCCACCTCCTCCTCTAGGGATCAGGGTGCAGACTGTGCACTTGAAGTATATATTATACATATGTCACATTATACTGCACAGGACTAGGTGTATTGTGTATAGGGTATTGCTGTTATTAATCTGGTATATTATCATGCATGCACTAGCAGTATATACTATTTACTACTATATATATTTATCATTGGGCCCAGACCATGCACTCTCTAATGGTTAGCCAAACCTATATGGCAGCTGGCCACACCCCTTCTGGAGACTGGACATACCCCTAAACATGGGCCGCTACCACTGCATTACCCCGGTGGGCCCTACATGTCCCAGTCCGACACTGCCGTAGCCTAACCCTAACCCCAGTACTTACCATTGGCATACTGACCATTGGGATGGTGTCTACCGGGTTATTAACTACACAGACGTACAGTTATGTCTGTTACAATGATTAAAGGCAGAATAATTTACAGTCAGGGTTATTGAATTCTCTGAACAGTCAAAACAATAAAGGTGATAATATACTGGGGCTGATTCTGAGTTGGTCGCAACAAAGTTCATGTAAGGAATATGCAATTATTTCCCCCCTACTGCGCATGTGTCTTTGGCCGGGATGTACTAAGATGACGATCACAATCAAATATGTACTTACATATGTGATTAGTATCACAGTGCGGCAAGAGCTGCCCTTGTGTTACCTGCGCCGCCAGGTGAGAGAGTATGCTGGGTGGGAGGTGACGTCTGCAGCCAGTCCTGGGTTCCTCCTCCTCATCCCTGCAGCTGGAAGGACCGCTGGCTGTGTTGCTGGGGGAGGAGGAGGTTGGGATCCGGGACTGCGATGGGAGGCTGCCTGCACACAGGTATGGGGGGGTCGGTATAAGCGGCGCTGGGGGCAGGGTGTGGCAGGATGCGGTAAGAAGTCCATAGGCTTCTATAGGGTAACGCCATAAATAGCTGGTGTTACCCGACGCATCGATAAGCGTGCGGACGGGTGTTAGTAGCGGTTAAAACCCCCTGAAAACAGGGTTTTTACTGCATTTTTCTTTGTGTACATCCTGCCATTTGTCTGAGATTTTTCAAAGCGCATTCGGCAAATTAGTCGTCTGAAGTCGCGTGTATCTGTGTTGCGCAGCAACTGGGCGCACGGTAAACCTCACAGGAGTGTAATGGGCATCTTCTGGGGATGTACTAACATTTTGTTGCGTCTTTGTAGCAGTCTGACTACTTTTCTGACGGATAATTTACACCAAGCGCGGGGCTGGTGCAGAGTTACCCACTAATGCTGATGCCTGCGTGTTTGCTAACACAGTGGGTAGGACAGGCTTAGCGCATTCAGTTGCCCAGACTTCTAACACACCAGGGATAAATTTACTAAGATGGGAGTTCTATTTAAGATGGGATGTTGCCCGTAGCAGATTCTACTTCTCATTTATCTAGCACCTTCTAGAAGATAATACCTGGAATCTGATTGATTGCTATGGACAACATCCCATCTTAAATAGAACTCCCATCTTAGTAAATTTACCTCCAGGGCGGATTGTCACATGTGAATATTAGAGAAAGCACAAAGAAGCATCTGGATGCGTCGGACAGAGAATGACCCCCATTGCACCCACAGTACGGCAGTGTGGAAGATTACAGGTTACAACAATACAGGATGCTGATGTACGGTAATCCGGAAGGGGTTACGTTGTGTAACTGGAATGGAGATAAGTGCCCGGGATCCTACTAAAACTTGGAGACGCACAGAGACACCAGAACCAAGAGGCCAGCCGTGACGAGGGACATCGCTTTGGTGGTGGCAGAGTTGCAGAGGTTTGTGGTGCAGCAGACACGGTTACGAATGGAAGAAGAGATACCCGAAGAAAAGACATTGGTATCCCAAGAAAAGCCAACACTGGTACAGGAACCAGCGGGTGCGTAGCCTTTGTATGGATATCTTATGTTACCTGCACAAGAGAGAAGAATACATTGTTATGTGACACGCTGATATGTTAAGGTCCGTATTCACAGGCAGATGTGGGAGAGATGTGTGCTGAGCGTGCAGGGGGAGACGGGGGGGGGGGGGGCGCTCCTTTCAACCAGAGGGTGAAATGAGCGACCTGCTAGATTGGCCTAGCAGCAGCGATAGCGATGCGCAGGGCTGCGCATCGCTATCGCTGTAGGGGGTACACAAGGAGCGATAATGCTTAAAATCTAAGCAATCTAGTCAGATTGCTTAGATTTTAAGCAGCGATCGCTCCGTGAGTACCCCCCTTAAGTACAAGTCTCTAATACAGTGGTGTTCTTAGGCGTCACCATCATCCAGGTGGTTATATAAGATTGCTGATGCACTACTTCCCTGCTGGGATTTCATATGTATTCCGTCAGGAGAACCAGCAAACATCCAAGGTATGTTTGGTCTGATTACAGGTTTAAGAACAGTCTTTAACAAGTTGTGTGTGCTTTCTCAGACATGACAGTCTCTGTCTACTCCTTACACAATACTGTATGATCATCTTGAATAAGGGGCCTATTCATGAAGCAGTGAAAAGAGTGGAGAAGTGAGCCAGTGGAGAAGTTGCCCATGGCAACCAATCAGTGTTGAGGTAACATTTATAAAGTGCATTCTATAAAATTATACATAGCAGCTGATTGGTTGGCATGGGCAACTTCTCCACTGGCTCACTTCACACTTTTCACTGCTTCATGAATAGACCCCTAGGGGGTCTATTTACTAAGCCTTGGATGGAGAAAAAGAAAAAGGAGGATATCCAATTACCCGCGACACAAGCTGTGGCTAATCGGTGATGGCGTTACCTGCTACAGCACCGGCCCCGGCTCCTGGCAGCTCCGGCCAGCACAGGGATGACGTGACCTGCTGCAGCACCGGCCCCGGCTCCTGGCAGCTCCAGCCAGCACACAGCTCCGGCTCCCCATCACATGACCAACGCCCAAGGCGGGGGAATAGGGAGGGATGTGCGTCACGGCACTGCACTAGCTCCCCCATCACAATACCCACGCCGGGGGTGAGAGAAGGGGGGGGGGGGCAGGGCCAAGTGTTATGGGGGCGGTGCTGCGTCATGAGGCGGGGGGGTCATGGGTGTCGCTGAGCTCCGGCTCCCGAACACCCCCCCCCCCCGCCAGGCTGCTTCCCGTCCCCCATTCAAAACAAAATCCCCAATAAGCGCCGGCTTTTCGGGTCTGCGGCGGCAAAGACACACAGGTTTCACTGAACCAATGTGTTTTCGTACACAAAACTATTTTTTTTTACAGGAAATCTAATTGGATACCCCGTAAAAAAACACTGAGAAAAATCGCGAAAAACTCCGTCCACTTTATCTCCATCCAAGGCTTATTACATAGACCCCTTAGTACCTTAACGTTGAGCAGCAAGCAGACTGCTGAGAATATGTAAATTTATGTCCATTCAATACCACTGCACAAAGCACTCGGCTGTCTATATCACCTTCAGGTTGTAGTGAAATGGTCAGCTTATGGTTTGTGGTCACAAGATTAAAGTACACAAAACTCAAATGAATACCGTGCACAGCAATAGTAAAAGGAAATCATGTGACATCACAACAGTGACATCATCAGAAATTTCCATATGTATAGCAAAGTTCAGCGAGATAACCCAAATATAACATTGCTGAAAGACATACAGTATAAACTGCTGAAATACCCTGGTTACTTACAATAGATAATCATCTGGTAAAAAAAATAAAATATATAACTATAAATTAGAGATGAGCGGGTTCGGTTCTACTCGGTTTTACTCAGATTTACTCAGTTCTCAAAATGGCATCTTATTGGCTCACGAATGTCATGTGTTTTGGAAAGCTAATAAGAAAAATCTGGATAAAACCGAACTGGCGTTAAATCCGAACCCGCTCATCTCTACTATAAATTATGGATGAGCGGGTTTGGTTTTCTGAGAACTTTGAGATTCGAGCCCGGATACGAGTCAGACTCAGTTTTTCACACCTAACGTGGATCCGAAAGCGAGGCAAAACATCATCATCCCACTATCGGAACTCGCGGGTTTTGGATTCTATATGTAGTTCCGGTCTTCGGCGCTATCTTCACTCCGGACTTGTAGAGAGTGCATAGTAAGGACGTGTTCCTTCTATATTCTATGCTGTATTTAGTGCTGTAATCGGATAGGCAGGTTAGGGAAGGGGGCAGGAGAGAACAGAGGGGTTGCAGCGGGAGAGTTGAGTTACCTGGGGTGCTGCTTATGTAGGTGTGCTGTGACTGTCACTGTGTTAGGGCTCTGCATAGCAGATAGTGCACTGCATATAGCATACTGTGGCTGTGTATAGGACCAGGTGTTGTTCTATGTCTAAGGGGCTTTGTACTGCCATACAATACTGCTAAATATACTCTGTATGTGATCCAAAGCAAAAAATATATTTCTATTGGTGCCTCACTGTGACTACTAGTACAGCGGCTGCCGTACACTACTGCTATATATCCTCTGTATGTGATCCAGAGCAAAAAATATATTTCTATTGATGCGTCACTCAGTGACGACTACCAGTACTGCCATACACTACTGCTATATATCTGTGTGTGATTCAAAAGCAAAAAATATATTTCTATTGGGGGGTGATTCAGACCCGATCGCACGCTGCCTTTTTTTCGCAGCCGTGCGATCGGGTCTGAACTGCACATGCGTAAGGTCTGCAATGCGCAGGCACGTCAGCCGCTGGCATCGGCTGTCGCTGGGCAGCGACGAAGATTACGAAGAAAGCGTTCGCAGCAGGAAGTGGCTATCTGGGGGTGTCAACTCACCGTTTCCTGGGAGTGTCCAGGAAAACACAGGCATGCCCGCCCGTTTCAAGTGAGGGTTCCTGACGTCAGCTCCAGCAAGGATCATCGCAGCAGCTGAGTAAGTTTGTGCAGCTCGCTGGACAGCCGATCGTACCCCTGCACAGCGTTTACCCCCTCCCTTGTAGGCAGCGATTACCTGGTCGCAGCAGTGCAAAAAATAGCCTGCGTGCGACCAGGTCTGAATTAGGCCCTTGGTGCGTCACTCAGTGACGACTAGTACTGCGGCTGCCGTACACTACTGCTATATATCTGTGTGTGATCCAAAGCCAAAAATATCTTTCTATTATGTATTTGAAAGGGGTGCTTTGTTCCGTCCATACAGGGGCTCCGCCCCAGTATAAAACTAAAATAATAAAAGCTAAAAACAAAAAGCCTAAAATTATAATTCTAAAAAAAATATCTATTTTTTGTTTGTGCTGTACCTCAGTGTACTATACAATTTTTATTTTATTTTCATAAGTACTGTGACACTGCCGGTCAGACCGCAGTATTTTATTGGTGTAGTCAACCACTGGGTGTAAAAATATATTTCTAATTCATTTGTGCGACATTGTAACCACCGGTGTGTGATATAAAAAATAATTCTACATATTTTTTACTTATTTGTGCAACACTGTAACCGCAGAGTGTGATATAAAAAAATAATATATATATTTTGATTTAAATTAATATTTTGTGCTGTGTCATTCCAGTATACATCCAGGGACTGCAGCTGCTCCGTCTGTGTTCTGTCAGTCCACCCAAAATAAAAGACATCTTTTTTTTTTAGATTTTAATGCTGTATCCTCCCAGAATACATCTAGGCATGCGCCGTCCATTTCTGGGTGTGGTATCTGTAGCTCATATTCTTATTATAACTTATTGTCCTATTTTCATAACTCTTCTTATCACCACATTGTCATTAATTCAAATTAATATTATTAATAATAATTATAAATTAGAAATATTTAAATGAATATAAATAAACTCTCAATGCTCATATAGTGAACTTTCTACTTTTCTAAGATATCTTGGAGGAAATAAAGAATTTGATTCTAAATAAGTAAAATAAATTAAATTAAAATAAATTGAAATTAAAATAAATATAAAATATTGTCTTTTTTATTCTTCTTTGCCTTAATCATCTTTTTGTTAACTGAAATCTTGAGCCTTGCCTAATGCATCTTTTTTTATATACATTCTTTTTTTTAAATATTTTGTCCTCCCAGTATATACATCCAAGAGCTGCTGCTGCTGCTCCGTCACCTCGGTGCAACTTTTTGGCCTAAACTGGGTAAAAACAATGGGGGTCATTCCGACCTGTTCGCACGCAGCGGTTTTTCGCTGCTGTGCGTACGGGTGCGGAATGCGCATGCGCGGCAGACGCAGGGTGCGTGCGCGACGTTGTCCGGCGACAGGAGTCGCCGGGTTACGTTGCGGTTTCTGACGGGAGCGGTCGCAGCAAAGAGGTGTGGAGGGGCGGATCCGGACCGTTGGAGAGCGTTTTCGGGGAGTGGTGAGTATAATGCAGGCGTGTCCAGGACAACGGAGGGCGGAGGAGTGACATCAAGCCAGGCCCATCATCGCTGGATCCATCGCACAGAGTAAGTAGGTATAGGGCTACTCTTCTTCTGCTTGAATTTTTTTTAGCTTAGCAGGGCTGCACAAGCGATCGCAGCCCTGCTAAGCTAAAATACACTCCCCCATAGGCGTGGACTGTTGATCGCAGCAGCAGCTAAAAGTTGCTAGCTGCGATCAACTCGGAATGACCACCAATATTGTGAGTTGTGAGGTGTTCAGAATAGTCTGGAAATGAGTGGAAATGAATGTTATTGAGGTTAGTATTACTGTAGGAACAAAAACAACCCCAAATTCTGGTATTGTAGCTGTTTTGATGATTTTTTTTTTTTCTTCAAAAAATCCATATCCAAACCAAAACCAAAACCCACAAGGGTGGTTTTGGCAAAACCAATCCAGATCCAAAACACGAAGGAGATCCCAAAGCAAAACACAAAACCCCGAACAATGGCCCGGTGCACACCCCTACTGTACATATGATTTAATAAAAAGATATTTCATTTCTTCCTTTAAGGCAGCTGGATATGTGATATTTCTTAGTCTGGATGAGAAATAAAGAACGGTGCTTGCAGGTAATAAAAACAAAAACATTTGAAGTTGATGATTTAAAGTTAAAAATAAAAATGGAAACTTTTCCACATGTAGAAAAATACACCTATATACTTACAGTACATTCTTGGATGTAATTTGAATTGTACTTATCCTAAAATATAACTTTAAATCTAATATATAGATTTCAGAGTTATACAGATTTCATTTTCAATAATGCCTTACACCAGGTATATAGGGCACGCAGAGATTCGCATCCTGAAAGGAGTGTATGTTTTCTTATGTCCCCAAGCCTATACTGTGCTGAGATTACATGTGAATACAGCTGGCGCACTGCTCCCAGCACAAGTGGAGGAAATATAACATTAAACGGACACTCTGATGCAAGTTACTTGTGTTCTGTGTGATAAATTTCATGACATTTGTTTTTGTGTGGAGTAAAGGGAATGGTCTCCTCTAAATCTGCCCAATACTGTATGTATCAGCCCGCTATTTGTCAGCAGGGCCGGATTGGCCATTAGCTCTATCGGAAAGGGGGGGATTGGTGTGTGGGGCTGCCTGTCATCTGTGGCACCTTGTGCACTGCGGCCGATGGCCGCTAACAGGAAAAGAGGTCCTGCTTCCACCCTACCTAGCTGTCCGGTAGAGGAGGTCTGCATGCCAAACGCTGTTGACGTCATCGCGCGGACCCCAGAGGTAGAGGCTGTGCAACCGCGGTGGATCCAGCAGGGGAGGGGATTATGAGTCGTCTCTACTTTCTCTGACCTCTGCCTCTGCCTGCAAACAAAGTACTTGTCTTCTGTCTGTCATGGTGCACTGATATACTAAGTTCTACAAGTCCAACTCATTCATTATCACATTTTCATTCTCTGCATTCCCTCAGCAGTGCTGCACATAAATACTACTGTAACTTGAACTGTTCCACAATGGACCCTCTCAGTGGTGTAATGTGAGTAACGGACGCCGCTGGGTAGTGTAATGTGAGTAATGGACACCCCTGGACGTTGTAATGTGAATAATGTGACACTGCTGTGCACTGTCATGTGAACAACGGATGCCGCTGTGGGGTGTAATGTGAGTAACGGACGTCGCTGGGCGCTGTAATCTGATGCTGCTGTGCGATGTAATGTGAGTAACGGATGCCGCTGGGCGATGTAATGTGAGTAACGGATGACGCTGGGCGGTGTAATGTGAATAACGGATGCCGCTGGGCGGTGTAATGTGAGTAACGGATGCCGCTGGGCGGTGTAATGTGAGTAACGGATGCTGCTGGGCGGTGTAATGTGAGTAACGGATGCCGCTGGGCGGTGTAATGTGAGTAACGGATGCCGCTGGGCGGTGTAATGTGAGTAACGGATGACGCTGGGCGGTGTAATGTGAGTAACGGATGACGCTGGGCGGTGTAATGTGAGTAACGGATGTCACTGGGCGATGTAATGTGAATAAAGGATGCCGCTGTGCGGTGTAATGTGAGTAACGGATGCCGCTGGGCGGTGTAATGTGAGTAACGAATGCCGCTGGGCGGTGTAATGTGAGTAACGGATGCCGCTGGGTGGTGTAATGTGAATAACTGATGCCGCTGGGCGGTGTAATGTGAGTAACGGATGCCGCTGGGCGGTGTAATGTGAGTAATGGATGCCGCTGGATGGTGTAATGTGAGTAACGGATACCGCTGGGCGGTGTAATGTGAGTAACGGATGACGCTGGGCGGTGTAATTTGAATAATGGATGCCGCTGGGCGGTGTAATGTGAATAATAGATGCCGTTGGGCGGTGTAATGTGAGTAACGGATGCCGGTGGGCGGTGTAATGTGAGTAACGGATGATGCTGGACGGTATAATGTGAGTAACGGATGCCGCTGGGCGGTGTAATGTGAGTAACGGATGCCGCTGGGTGGTGTAATGTGAGTAACGGATGCCGCTGGGCGGTGTAATGTGAATAATGGATGCTATTGTGCAGTGTATTGTGAATTGCAACTATTCTGTGGCCCCATATTTTTGATGCGCACCTTTGGTGCGCCCTCTCAATATTTTAGTTATGTGGGGTGCGGCGCCAAAGAAAACTTTTAGCCTGAGACTTCACCATATAGGTTACAGGACAGGATATACTATTCATTAAAGCACAGTGAATTACAGGTCATCAGTGCAGAGGAAGAGTATTTTAGTATAAACTTAAAGGGATTCTCCTAGTTTACTTACAGCAAATCACAAATGAGGACAGAATTTGAATTTCCTGCATAGGGACTTAGATTGTTATAAGACATACTGTACATTTACAGTGCAGTGCCGGTCTGGAGGCACATGAAAAAAAAGTTTAAATTCTAAGTACACATGGAACCACGCTAATCATGGCTCCATCTGTGCGTAGTCACGCCCGGCGAGGCAGACCGCCGGGAGCGAACGGAGCACACCGCTCGCCCCCACCTGCGATGTAGCCACGCTCAATGAGCATGGCTCCATCTGTACATCCAAGGCACATTAATGGTGCTGTCCCCAGGGCCCTTTCATGATGGCACTGCTCGCAACCCATATTCATGGCCCTGTGTACTGATCCCGCCTACTTTGGTGTTGGCTCCGCCTATCATTGATTTGGTGTTGCCCACATGGGGCCACTTCTAGAAATTGTTTCAGGGCCACTTTTAGTTCCCAATCCGCCCCTGTTTGTCAGTCTTCCTATATGACAGGAATACTATACAGGACCTTGGTCAGACAAACTCACCAATCTCACTGTCACCAGACATACATTGATTTCCTGACGGGCATCTTGTAGTGACACCAAATATACAGGTTCTGTCAACACAAGCATAGCAGTCCAAGGAATTACCTGCAGAAGACAGAACAACGTCAATTAAAAATATATGAAATTGCACAGTCTTCCCTGTCACGCCAATCCTCTAACACATGTATTTACATCACCCGGCAGAGCAGGGCGGGGTAAAGGTTTGTGGGGACCCCTACCAATAAAATTGTTGTTACGAAAATGACCTTCCTACCTAAACTCATGTATCTCTATACCCTTTTTATTTCCCAAAAAATATGTTGATAAATGCACACTATTTTATTACGATACTTAGCCACCAAGGCTAGCTCGGGCGAGACTGATTTTTTTTTTTTAAAGCAATTTATTGGACAACTGCACAATACAGAGATAGGAAAAAAAACTGTGTTCCCTAATGCACACCGAGTGAATAATATTACTATATAATAATCAAATAATACGGAGATCTTAGTTGCGTATATCTGCAGATATAGGGTTAAGCCCCCAGGCCGATCGACAAGGCTTCTCCGTCACTGGGGGTCCCTAATACTAGGTATGGGCCTGGGGCGCAGGACCCCACAATGTCGGCACAGGTCGGCCACCCCAGGTCAGCACACAGGTGAAAATTAATAGGGGTTAATAAGAAGCACAGAAGTGCTATGTAAGTGGTGTGATTAAAATAATATATACAAAGTGATAGGAAAAATAATAAGTGTTAATAAAGTGTTAGGGTGTGCCGACCTTCAGCAGCCCACCCATACCGACTCAGGGGCCACTGCACCCCACACCCACCCCATAAATAATTACATATATATATCTGGGTTAAATTCCCAGTGTAAGGCCACATGGTAATGGCACCTACAGCATCTGAGAGCCAGCTTACCTGGGGATACCCCTGACTTCCCCTATGGCACTACTAGAGTCAGCAATCCCTCCTGATGCTGACCCATTTGTGCCTCTCTATATACAATACACAAGGTGGGAAGCTGCTCAATCAGATTGTAATGTCACTCAGGTGCTAAAAGGGGAGGGGTAATTCTGTGTAGGAAAAAGCCTTGTCGATCGGCCTGGGGGCTTAACCCTATATCTGCAGATATACGCAACTAAGATCTCCGTATTATCTGATTATTATATAGTAATATTATTCACTCGGTGTGCATTAGGGAACACAGTTTTTTTTTCCTACACAGAATTACCCCTCCCCTTTTAGCACCTGAGTGACATTACAATCTGATTGAGCAGCTTCCCACCTTGTGTATTGTATATAGAGAGGCACAAATGGGTCAGCATTAGGAGGGATTGCTGACTCTAGTAGTGCCATAGGGGAAGTCAGGGGTATCCCCAGGTAAGCTGGCTCTCAGATGCTGTAGGTGCCATTACCATGTGGCCTTACACTGGGAATTTAACCCAGATATATATATGTAATTATTTATGGGGTGGGTGTGGGGTGCAGTGGCCCCTGTGTCGGTATGGGTGGGCTGCTGAAGGTCGGCACACCCTAACACTTTATTAACACTTATTATTTTTCCTATCACTTTGTATATATTATTTTAATCACACCACTTACATAGCACTTCTGTGCTTCTTATTAACCCCTATTAATTTTCACCTGTGTGCTGACCTGGGGTGGCCGACCTGTGCCGACATTGTGGGGTCCTGCGCCCCAGGCCCATACCTAGTATTAGGGACCCCCAGTGACGGAGAAGCCTTGTCGATCGGCCTGGGGGCTTAACCCTATATCTGCAGATATACGCAACTAAGATCTCCGTATTATCTGATTATTATATAGTAATATTATTCACTCGGTGTGCATTAGGGAACACAGTTTTTTTTCCTACACAGAATTACCCCTCCCCTTTTAGCACCTGAGTGACATTACAATCTGATTGAGCAGCTTCCCACCTTGTGTATTACAATACAGAGATATGAAGATACTGATCAGAAGCAAACAATGAACATACAGTGGGTAATGTGAGGGTAACACCAATAATACAATTAAAATAGAAAATCATTGGCATAAAGATCAGTCAGTCAATAAAGATCTCAGGGCCTTTAAGTGGAAGGACAGGTGAGATATTATAAAAGCCAATATGGGGGTAACAACCCAGAAAAGGAGGTTAAAAAGGTGAGGAACCTAAAGCAAGACATTCCAAATGATACCAGGAGGTGAGTACTATGGCCTGCCTGAGAGAATGGGCGAGACTGATTTTACCTCGAAGATGTGGAGGATTGGCTATGCCCAACCTTGTATTATACCAGGAGGTTTGTGTGTTAGCCCAGTTTAAGTATTGGATGGGAGAGCCCTCGGTAGCTCGTTGGGTGTCCATTGACTGAGCAGGTAGTTCCGATTTTCCATTGGAAGATCTTCTTAGAATGCCACCGAGCTTAAGACCTTCCCCATTGGTCCTTCTCCCATCTACGAAAACGTCTCTACAGGTTTGGGCAAACTAGTAAATAGTTTACTTGGTTCCTTATTTCCCTATTCTGCTATGTCATTGCGGGCTATAGCACAGTTTGGGGTCTATTTATTAACCTTGGATGGAGATAAAGTGGACGGAGATAAAGTACCAGCCAGTCAACTCCTAACTGTCATTTTTCAAACCCAGGAGGTGACATGACAGTTAGGAGCTGATTTGTTGGTACTTTATATCTGTCCACTTTATTTCCATCCAAGGCTTAGTAAATAGACCCCTAATCCCTGACCTCAATCTCTCTGCTTGGTATGCTTGCGGTCTGTGTAGATTAGGCGATCTCTTAGATGGTAATGTTATTCTCCCATTTTACCTACTTCAGTCTCATAACCTTCCTAGTAGAGAGTTATTTCACTATTTTCAGTTCCAACATTGGTATCAAAGTTTGCCCAGACCTTTGGAGACCCCGGGTCCTGTATCCTAGGCTGTGATTACACGTATAGCTTTGTATAATTCGAAGAAAGATAAATCTTTTTGGTATAAAACTCTTTTAAGTCTCATCCCCATTACTAAAACCAATGCACAGTTGAAATAGGAGACAGACCTGGGGCTCTCACTGTCTGAGACTCAGTGGGAACGAATATTTACCTCATCTTATAGCATGTTGAGATGTCTGAATCATACGGAGATGCATTTTAAGCTTCTGCATAGATTGCATCTCAAGCCTGATAGGTTACATGCATTTTGGAAATCCTGTTCTAAATATTGTTGGCTATACTGTATAGAGGTGGGGCACATTTTCCATATTTTCTGGACGTGTCCCTCTCTTCACGGTTTCTGGGTCGAGATATTCCAGCTGATAAATAAGATGCTGAACTTGTCATTGTCCCCATGCCCGGCCTTAGGTCTGGTGACATGTTTTTCCTGCTGAAGTGTTGCCTCACCAAAGATACTTGTTAGGTCATATCAGTATAGCAGCCAGGGTGCAGTAGGCCACAGTTGGAAACAATCTTCCCAGCCTCCCTTAACTCTGGTAATTAATAAGATACAATTCCATTTTACCATGGAGACTGAATTTAAACCTTAAGGCCCATACACACTTGACGATAAAATGAGCGACGTCGTTCATTTCAGCCCTCATCAACGACGTTGCTCATTATATCGTCAAGTGTGTATGCATCCGACGACCACCGATGCGCAGCCCCGCGGGACGTTAACGACCCTCACTTATCTGTGAAGCATGTATGCTCAATTTCCACTATGGTCGTTACCGACCAGAGACGTCGTTGTATGTGTATGGTGTGAACGACCAACGACCAAGCCACTGTTCACCAGCCCTGTTCCCAGCTCATTATTTTAATAAACTGTTCAGCTTGGATGCTCCAACGATGAATGGTCTTTGGTCTTTGGTTGTTGGTCTTTGGTCGTTGGTAGTGTGTATGCTCATGACGTTTGCTCAGCTGTTCAAGGGAATTTCAAGGGAAGTCGTTAACGACGGTCGTTAATGATGTGTGCATCGTCAAGTGTGTATGGGCCTTAACTCTTCTTCTGTCTCTTCTCCAATGGTGAAGTCAATGCCTTGGCATGAGTACGTGACAGATTGTGAGGGTGCCCTTCCCCCTTCTTAAATAACCTTCTGACCTATTTGCTGACCGTTCTTGTCTCACTGTGCTAAGGGGTTTCAAGCCTAGTGTTATACAGTACTCTGTTGTATGACCTGTGACTGATTATCTAGGTCATTTTTCCCTAGTGTGTATCATTTTTTTATTTTTTTATTTTATTTTTATTTATTGGAAATGTTGCATTTGCTTCTGTGACATGTTTGCTTATTATGTGTATGCATCCCAGCCCGCTCCCTCCCCCGATTCTGTACCCTCTTCCCCCCTCCCTTTCTTCTTTTTTGTATCCCATCCCTTTATAAAAAGAGAAATTTGTATTCTCAATAAACACTATTGATGAAAAAATATAAAATTGTTGTTACGATATGTTGGTGACGTTATTACAAAGTATAATGAGTGAAAACTCCCAGCACCCAGGGGTGTAACTTTAACTTTGTGGGCCTGATAGCAAAATCTTAAAAGCCCCCCCCCCCCTTCCCCTGTCACTACAATGCCACTTAGAGGTGCAAGAAAAAGAGCGAGGGGAGTGAGAGAGAGAGAGAGAGAGAGAGAGAGAGAGTGTGAGAAAGAGAGAGAAAGACAAATATGGTGTGGAGGGGAGAAAGATAGATGAGCGTGAAGGATAGAGAAAGGAGGTTTTCATGGAAAAAGAGGGAATGAGAGAAAGAAAAAGGAGCAAGAGAGAGGGTGTCAGGAACAAAGAGAGAAAGGGATAAGAGGGGAGAGAGAATGAGAAAGTGTGAGAGAGGTGGGAGGAGCAAGAAAGAGAGGGAGGAGAGTGAGCTGGGGTGAGAGAGTGTGTCAGGAAGGGAGGGAAAGATAAAGAGGTAAATGAAAGAGTGAGGGCACCAGTGAGAGACAGAGAGGGAGAGAGAGAGAGAGGGTGTCAGGGAGAGAGAATGAGAGGGTGTGTGAAAAAGTTAGAGAGAGAGGTGGGAGGAGCAAAATAGAGGGAGGAGAGCAAACGGGAGTGAGTGTGTGTCAGGGTGGGAGGGAAAGAGAAAGAGGGGAATGAGAGAGAGAGAGAGAGAGAGAGAGAGAGAGAGAGAGAGAGAGAGAGAGAGAGAGGGTGTCAAGGAGAAAGAGAGAACGAGAGAGAGGGTCAGCAACAGAGAGAGAAAATGTCAGGGAGACAGTGTCAGGAAGAGAGAGTGAGGGGAATGTCAGAGACAGAGAGCTACAGTGTCAAGGAGAGTGAGGGAGAGAGAGAGTGTCAGAAAGAGAGAGAAATAGTGCATGCGGGAAAGAGAAAGAGTGTCAGGAGGAGATAGGGAGAGATAGTGTCAGATAGAGAGAGACAGAGTGATAGTGTCAGGGGGAGAGAGAGTGTTGGAGAGAGAGAGAAGGGGAGCAAGAGAGACAGAGGGAGCGGAGCGAGCAGGAGAGAAAGAGAGTGTTAGGAAGGGAAAGAGAGGGGGGAACAAGAGAGTTGGAGGGAGAGAGAGAGAGTGTGGGGGTGTCAGACAAAGAGAGTATCAGGGAGAGAGAAAGTGTCAGAGAGAGAGAGAGACAGCATCAGGGAGAGAGAGATACAGTGTCAGGAAGACAGTAAGATGGAGACAGTGTCAGGGGGACAGACAGTGTCAGAGAGATAGGGAGAGAGAGAGAGTTTCAGGGAAAGAGAGTGTCAGTGAGAGAGAGTGGGGAGAGGGATGGGGTGAGTAGGAGAGAGGGGGAGAGAGGGAGGGGGAGTGAGCAGGAGAGACAGAGTGGGGTAGAGAGAGAGGGAGGGGGAGTGAGCAGGAGAGACAGAGTGGGGTAGAGAGAGAGGGAGGGGGAGTGAGCAGGAGAGACAGAGTGGGGTAGAGAGAGAGGGAGGGGGAGTGAGCAGGAGAGACAGAGTGGGGTAGAGAGAGAGGGAGGGGGAGTGAGCAGGAGAGAGGGGAGAGAGAGAGGGAGGCAGAGTGAGCAGAAGAGAAAGAGGGGGAGAGAGAGAGAGAGAGAGAGGGAGGGAGCAGGAGAGAGACAGAGAGAGAGAGTGAGGGGATGTGAGAAGGAGAGACAGTACCTGATTACTGTATAAGTCTCTGATGGGGCGGGCACTTCACAGCATTAGGCCCCACCCCTAAATACAGTTAAATTGCATCACTGCACTCCCTGCTGCAGGCCAGATAGGAGGTGGGGCAGAGCGGATGGGACAGGCTGGGGCAATGTTTGCCATAGTTCTGCCATACTGACATCTCTCTCCCTGGCACTGTCTTTCTTTTTGCCTCTCTCTCTGATACTGTCTCTCTCCCTGGCACTGTTTCTCCCTCCCTCTCTCTCTGCCTGGCACTGTCTCTCCCCCTCTTTCCCACTGACACTATCTCTTCCTGGCACTGTCTCACCGTTCTTCTCTCTCTGCCTGGCACCGTCTCTCCCTGACACGGTCTCTCTCCCTCTCTCCCACTGACACTGTATCTCTCCCTGGCACTGTCTCACCCTCCCTGATAGTGTGCCTCTGTCTCCCTGGCTCTGTCTTTCTCATTCCCTCTCTCCCTGTCTGGCTCTTCCTGGTACTCTCACTCTTTCTTGCTCCCCCTCTTTCACTTTCCCTCCTTGCCTGACTGTCTCCCTATGACACCCTCTCTCTCTCTCCCTGATGCCCTCTCTCCCATTTTTCTCTTTCTCCCTGACATACTCTCTCTTGCTCTTTTCTTTCTCTCTTATTCCCTGTATTTCCATGAAAAACTCTCTCTCTCTCTCTCCCTAACCCATCTCTCCCTCTCCTCCTCACACACTACTACACCATGACATGTATACACAGCACAGGTACAGTACAGACAGCAGCACCAGTCTCCTCCTCACACACTACTACACCATGACATGTATACACAGCACAGGTACAGTACAGACAGCAGCAGTGCCAGTCTCCTCTCACACACTACTACACCATGACATGTATACACAGAACAGGTACAGTAGAGACAGCAGCAGTGCCAGTCTCCTCTCACACTACTACACCATGACATGTATACACAGCACAGGTACAGTACAGACAGCAGCAGTGCTAGTCTCCCCTCACACACTACTACACCATGACATGTATACACAGCACAGGTACAGTACAGACAGCAGCGGTGCCAGTCCCCTCCTCACACACTACTACACCATGACATGTATACACAGCACAGGTACAGTACACAGCAGTGCCAGTATCCTCACACACTACTACACCATGACATGTATACACAGCACAGGTACAGTACAGACAGCAGCAGTGCCAGTCTCCCCTCACACACTACTACACCATGGCATGTATACACAGCACAGGTACAGTACAGACAGCAGCAGTGCCAGTCTCCCCTCACACACTACTACACCATGTCATGTATACACAGCACAGGTACAGTACAGACAGCAGCAGTGCCAGTCTCCCCTCACACACTACTACACCATGACATGTATACACAGCACAGGTACAGTACAAACAGCAGCAGCAGTGCCAGTCTCCCCTCACACACTACTACACCATGACATGTATACACAGCACAGGTACAGTACAGACAGCAGCAGTGCCAGTCTCCTCCTCACACACTACTACACCATGACATGTACACACAGCACAGGTACAGTACAGACAGCAGCAGTGCCAGTCTCCCCTCACACACTACTACACCATGACATGTATACACAGCACAGGTACAGTACAGACAGCAGCAGTGCCAGTCTCCCCTCACACACTACTACACCATGACATGTATACACAGCACAGGTACAGTACACACAGCAGCAGTGCCAGTCTCCTCTCACACACTACTACACCATGACATGTATACACAGCACAGGTACAGTACAGACAGCAGCAGTGCCAGTCTCCCCTCACACACTACTACACCATGACATGTATACACAGCACAGGTACAGTACAAACAGCAGCAGCAGTGCCAGTCTCCCCTTCACACACTACTACACCATGACATGTATACACAGCACAGGTACAGTATAGACAGCAGCAGTGCCAGTCTCCTCCTCACACACTACTACACCATGACATGTATACACAGCACAGGTACAGTACAGACAGCAGCAGTGCCAGTCTCCCCTCACACACTACTACACCATGACATGTATACACAGCACAGGTACAGTACAGACAGCAGCCGTACCAGTCTCCTCCTCACACACACTACTACACCATGACATGTATACACAGCACAGGTACAGTACAGACAGCAGCAGTGCCAGTCTCCCCTCACACAATACTACACCATGACATGTATACACAGCACAGGTACAGTACAGACAGCAGCAGTGCCAGTCTCCTCTCACACACTACTACACCATGACATGTACACACAGCACAGGTACAGTACAGACAGCAGCAGTGCCAGTCTCCCCTCACACACTACTACACCATGACATGTATACACAGCACAGGTACAGTACAGACAGCAGCAGTGCCAGTTTCCCCTCACACACTACTACACCATGACATGTATACACAGCACAGGTACAGTACAGACAGCAGCAGTGCCAGTCTCCTCCTCACACACTACTACACCATGACATGTATACACAGCACAGGTACAGTACAGACAGCAGCAGTGCCAGTCTCACCTCACACACTACTACACCATGACATGTACACACAGCACAGCTACACTACACACAGCAGCAGTGCCAGTCTCCTCCTCACACACTACTACACCATGACATGTATACACAGCACAGGTACAGTACACAGCAGCAGCGCCAGTCTCCCCTCACACACTACTACACCATGGCCCTCATTCCGAGTTGTTCGCTCGGTATTTTTTATCGCGTCGCAGCAATTTTCCGCTTAATGCGCACGCGCAATGTCCGCACTGCGACTGCGCCAAGTAAATTTGCTATGCAGTTAGGAATTTTACTCACGGCTTTTTCATCGTTCTGGTGATCGTAATGTGATTGACAGGAAGTGGGTGTTACTGGGCGGAAACAGGCCGTTTTATGGGTGTGTGCGGAAAAACGCTACCGTTTCTGGGAAAAACGCGGGAGTGGCTGGAGAAACGGGGGAGTGTCTGGGCGAACGCTGGGTGTGTTTGTGACGTCAAACCAGGAACGACAAGCACTGAAATGATCGCAGATGCCGAGTAAGTCTGGAGCTACTCAGAAACTGCTAAGAGAGTTGTAATCGCAATATTGCGAATCCGTCGGTCGCAATTTTAAGAAGCTAAGATTCACTCCCATTAGGAGGCGGCTTAGCGTGAGTAAATCTGCTAAAAGCAGCTTGCGAGCGAACAACTCAGAATGACCCCCCATGACATGTATACACAGCACAGGTACAGTACAGAAAGCAGCAGTGCCAGTCTCCTCCTCACACACTACTACACCATGGCATGTGTACACAGCACAGGTACAGTACAGACAGCAGCAGTGCCAGACTCCCCTCACACACTACTACACCATGACATGTACACACAGCACAGGTACAGTACAGACAGCAGCAGCAGTGCCAGTCTCCCCTCACACACTACTACACCATGACATGTACACACAGCACGGGTACAGTACAGACAGCAGCAGTGCCAGTCTCCTCCTCACACACTACTACACCATGACATGTATACACAGCACAGGTACAGTACAGACAGCAGCAGTGCCAGTCTCCTCACACACTACTACACCATGACATGTATACACAGCACAGGTACAGTACAGACAGCAGCAGTGCCAGTCTCCCCTCACACACTACTACACCATGACATGTACACACAGCACAGGTACAGTACAGACAGCAGCAGTGCCAGTCTCCTCCTCACACACTACTACACCATGACATGTACACAGCACAGGTACAGTACACACAGCAGCAGTGCCAGTCTCCTCACACACTACTACACCATGACATGTATACACAGCACTGGTACAGTACAGACAGCAGCGCCAGTCTCCTCTCACACACTACTACACCATGACATGTATACACAGCACAGGTACAGTACAGACAGCAGCAGTGCCAGTCTCCTCTCACACACTACTACACTATGACATGTAAACACAGCACAGGTACAGTACAGACAGCAGCAGTGCCAGTCTCCCCTCACACACTACTACACTATGACATGTATACACAGCACAGGTACAGTACAGACAGCAGCAGTGCCAGTCTCCTCTCACACACTACTACACCATGACATGTATACACAGCACAGGTACAGTACAGACAGCAGCAGTGCCAGTCTCCCCTCACACTACTACACTATGACATGTAAACACAGCACAGGTACAGTACACAGCAGCAGTGCCAGTCTCCCCTCACACATTATTATGCCATGACATGTATACACAGCACAGGTACAGCACAGACAGCAGCAGTGCCAGTCTCCTCTCACACACTACTACACCATGACATGTATACACAGCACAGGTACAGTACAGACAGCAGCAGTGCCAATCTCCCCTCACACACTACTTCACCATGACATGTATACACAGCACAGGTACAGTACACACAGCAGCAGTGCCAGTCTCCTCTCACACACTACTACACCATGACATGTACACAGCACAGGTACAGTACACACAGCAGCAGTGCCAGTCTCCCCTCACACACTACTACACCATGACATGTATACACAGCACAGGTACAGTACAGACAGCAGCAGTGCCAGTCTCCCCTCACACACTACTACACCATGACATGTATACACAGCACATGTACAGTACAGACAGCAGCGCTAGTCTCCTCCTCACACACTACTACACCATGACATGTATACACGGCACAGGTACAGTACACACAGCAGCAGTGCCAGTCTCCTCACACTACTACACCATGACATGTATACACAGCACAGGTACAGTACAGACAGCAGCAGTGCCAGTCTCCTCCTCACACACTACTACACCATGACATGTATACACAGCACAGGTACAGTACAGACAGCAGCAGTGCCAGTGTCCCCTCACACACTACTACACCATGACATGTATACACAGCACATGTACAGTACAGACAGCAGCAGTGCCAGTCTCCTCCTCACACACTACTACACCATGACATGTATACACAGCACAGGTACAGTACAGACAGCAGCAGTGCCAGTCTCCTCCTCACACAGTACTACACCATGACATGTATACACGGCACAGGTACAGTACAGACAGCAGCAGTGCCAGTGTCCCCTCACACACTACTACACCATGACATGTATACACAGCACAGGTACAGTACAGACAGCAGCAGTGCCAGTCTCCCCTCACACACTACTACACCATGACATGTATACACAGCACAGGTACAGTAGAGACAGCAGCAGTGCCAGGCTCCCCTCACACACTACTACACCATGACATGTATGCACAGCACAGGTACAGTACAGACAGCAGCAGTGCCAGGCTACTCTCACACACTACTACACCATGACATGTATACACAGCACAGGTACAGCAGCATCAACTTACCTGTTTGACAGGTGAGTAGGAAGAAAATGGCAGCTGATACGAGATATTTCATGGTACTCTCTGGGTACCACAGTATTTTACTCTTGCACTATGATTATGTCCTGCTCTGTCTTTCCTCCCTCTCTCTAAACCAGAATTTATACCAGTTTTCTTGCACAATAAAAAACCTATGAAGCTGTTAGTTTCCGCTTCTTATGTAATGTTGTAATAGCCGGGCAGCGCCAGGTCCGTCAGCGATTTTTAAAGCATTGCACGCCAATGGGTCTCATCACAAACAGCAAGCAGTTTATTCACAGTTCTCACAGGGTTATCATGACAACAACATTTGATTTCTTATTCTCCTCTCTTCAGCACAATATTCATATGTGTTACATCAGGTTACATTTCTTTTAATTCGCTTGGATGGCAATAACAGCATAAACAATGATGGGACAGCATTACAGCACATACCGACACAGTCTCTGGGAATCAGTATTGCTGCGACCGCAAACTGTGTTTTAATTTCTGTGCGCTCTCCCCTATGCGCTTGGGGATATCTGCAGTCTATATAAACAGGATCTCTCATGGACACGTCACTGGGGGCCTTCCGCCACACGTGGTTTCCTACCACTCACCCAGGTAGTCCTCTCCCGAAGACTCACACCTCCCGTCCTGCTTCTTGGGTACCCCTGAAGTGGGGATCCCCTTTGTTTCTTCCACTGATTGCTCATGCTGTTGCTGCTCTCACACTGCAAATCTGGATATCTTTTGCTCTTCCTAGCAGCACCTACAGGCTGCTCTATAATGCCAGGGGCTGTGGAATACCATGCTTGTTCCACAGCCCTAGCATAGGGTTTCATCCGTTGTCGCTTAGCCTGTGTCTTCCATCCTCAGTCCTCAGCTCACACTGCACTCTAGCCTGTGCTTTGTTCCTTGTCCTAAAAACCCATACACTTCCTGTCCTAACCCCCTACATGTGGCAGGGTCTGCCAGAACTGGTTTAGGGGCCTAAAACTCCCACACTCACTGATAAGAATCATACGGCTTTTGCAACTTTCCAAAACCTGTTAACATTCCAGTATGCCACATACACCCTTGCTAAAACCTTGCGTGTCCCCACGCAATATACCTATGAGCTTGCAAAAAGTCTAGCAAGGAAACGTCTTATACTCTACAGCAAGGTCAAAACATAACACACAATAAACAAGCATAATTGCAGTATACATCACACACAATATAACAATCACATAAGCAAATAAACATGGCATGCAAAACATCACACGAAACACAAATCACGTATACTGCTGCCTTTTTCCTGTGAATTACAGTCCTGGGTCACAGATGATCATGAATGTTCCAACATCTTCTGGCAATTTTGTCAAACACTTAGAACTTGCCCGTGCCGGCCCTTGTCTCCCCCAGTTCACTGTGTCAAAAGAGATAGGTGGCTTTCAAGGGCCCCTTCCAATAAAGTTTTCCCCAAATTGTCAAATAAATCTTCGTTACCGATCCTGTTCGCGGACGCCAAGTTGTGCTTTGTTCCTTGAGCGAAAAACCCCCTACACTTCCTGTCCTAACCCCCTACATGTGGCAGGGTCTGCCAGAACTGGTTTTGGGTCCATAAAATCCCCCACTCACTTTTAAGAATCAAATGGCTTTTGGAACTTTCCAAAATCTGTTAACATTCTAGTATGCCACATTGGCATGTGCTGTATATGCGCCACCGCTGCTACCGCTGCCTTCAGGTACTTCCCTGTTGCGATTACCCCCTCCAGTGCGGTATAGGATTCACAGTGAGCCCTGTGATTATGCTATCGGAAGATAGCATTATTATCACAGGGCTCACTGCAGTGTTTTTTTTAACATTTTGTTTTATCCAGATCACATTTCCCATTATAAGTATGTGAAATGCGATCTGATTACAAAAAAACATGTGAATTAAAGGCTTTGATGTAGTTTTTAAATAAAACTGCTCCAAAAGTCCTTTAATACATTTCAGTGAAACTAACATAATGCAAAAAAAAGGTGTGAAAAATCCTTTTCACATTTTACTAAAAGTAATGTTACTAAATCATCCCCTTAGTGAGGCATAAAGAACTGCACTTTTCAGTTACCAATGTGAATTCAGTTTATCATCTCAGTGCTCACTCGTCAAAGTATATGTTCAGAATAGAGAAATGCAACATTAACTTTTCTGAAAATCTATCTGATGGCTGTAGTAAAATGTTTTATAATAGATAACGTATAATAAGCACCACACAGTCTGCCTATCACAAAATTAAGGATGTCTCTGAAAGAAACATCCTTCTTGTACTTAATGCAAGTGGTTGCTGTGGAATTTATAAGTCACACTTTCACCTGAAGACTTGGGAAGTGGGTATTGGTGGTGGTGGTTGGGGGAAGTAGGCTGAAGTTTTGCTAAGGGTGCAGAGAAACCTTGCACTGGCCCTCGACCCAGGTGAAACTAGAATGGAAAGTGCACCAACATATACGTTAAGCATTATAGTGTGTTTGTGGCTTGAATGTTGTGTTGAAGAGGTTTAGGTGGTTTATGTCAACAGACTTGGGTAATAGTAGATTATTTCGGTTAGGGTAGATTAATGTAAATTGCTACAGGAAAATCTTTGTTTGGGGTGTTATTTGGGTGTTTAACAAATCTGCAATACTAAATTTATTGTACTTATAGAACAGTTAACAGTATATTGTATAACTGAAGCACTGTACTAACCTAAAAGTTGGTTTAACATTAAGAACGTAAAAATATACCAAAACAACTGTCTCCAAAGGGGTTATTAGCTGTTATGCACACCAGTGCCTGCAGGAATGTACTGGTATGTGTACGGAGAGGGATGCAAAACAAATGAACTCACAGACAGACTGGGGAATATGACATTACGTACACAGAAGGTGATAGGGTAACAAAATAAACACAAAGTGAACAGAGAAGCCCAGAGGCTAAGAAACTGGGTGTCTCCCTAGTATTAGGAATGCTCAGATGTAAAGAAGCGAGATGTTGTGTTTTAATACGTAGAGAACCCGAAATGCTGTTGCTAAGGGCAACAGCAAAACCCTAAAGGGTTACCAACGGGTGTGGCAGTAAACTCCTTGGTCAGAGATGGAATAATAGACACAAGGATAGTCTCCACAATCCTAATCCTCACTTGCAGTGCACTGGTTCAGCTTACTGCCACTAAACTGACACCTGAACACCTTGCACAGTGAGAAAGGATTTTGGCAGGCAAGTCTGAGAATACAGCCGCAAACTTGCTAAGTTCACAGAGTAGCAAAAGAACCCCAGCAAGTTAAATGACTGACTCCAGTCTTACTGCTAGGTCTGGATTGGCAGAGTGTAGTACCAAATCCCAAGGCCTATTTGCAGTAAGCAACAAACAAATACAAAGTTACACAGTACTGGCTAACTTTCAGAAACTGACTAACCAACAAAGATTCAGCAGCATCTGCTTAACCTGAGAAGAGGGTTTATAAAGCAGGTGCTGTCCACGCCCCACTCAGACCTCACAGACTGAGCACAAAAACCAGCACCGGATCCCCTGCCGTGCACAGAGCCTGTAACCACTGCACAGCAAAAGACCCGAACCGGAGTATCAGCTGCGCTCAGGTTACTCCGCTAGCACTTGTCTCCCGGTTGCCATGACGACGTGACAGCACAGGGCAGGAGACCCTAACATTAGCCAAGTAATATGAAAGCCAAGACTTTAAAGTAAACTTCTACTGGGGGGAATATGTTAATGGATATTTCACCCTACAGTATATTATTGAAAAAAGTTTATTGGTTTGTGATATTGGTTGTTTTGTAGTTTCTGTATAATCCCATGGAAAATATTGGGCGGATCGTTACTTTGTAGAAGTTAGGAATATTTTATAGATATTAGTGATACCTGAATTTATGTGCACCAACATTCTTCTTGTCACATGGTTGCTAGAGAAATTCTTTTTAACTATGAGACCAAATTCCAGTAGCACAATAATATGGTAACAAGCAGAGAGCATATCAAAGGAATTGTGTTTCTCACCAGGTCAGAAGGCTTAAACATAGGGACCCCAGGACTAGAGTGAAGGTAGCTGATAGACACCAGATGCAGGAGGTTGGATACAGCCCGGAAATCAGCAGGGATCAGAGGGGTTAATTATAGCAAGTCAGGGACTATCCAAGTCTAACAACAGTTATCAAACTAGAGAGTACAGGCAATAATCAGGTGTTAAGGCAATCCAAGTCTGACAATACTGTAGGTATTCCAATACGGCAGCGTCCCTATCAGCAAGTAGAAGCAGCCAGCACACACTGTCTCATACTGTCTCTGATTAGGAAAAATATTTTTTGCTCTTGAAAGCAAAAATGCCCACGTGCGTAGTCCGAGCTGGTTTTCTAAGCCTAGAAAATTTCCTTCCACAAGTGGAAAGAAGGTAGAGGCGCTGATATGAGAATATTATTGAAACACACGTCTATGACAATATATAATTAATAATATTTTATTTTAAGCAATAACTCTACAGACTAGAAACATTGGTACCATATGGACTTAATGATACAGTGGAGCTTAACAACATCTGATATCTATTCTAGTGTTTATACAATCATTGGGGGCAGCTTTATACATGTAGATGCGTCATGCATGTATATGTGGATTTCTATATATATATATGATGGCATCAATTCAGCTCTAGTTGGACTTTTCTCTTTGTTAACATATATACAATTATAATAAAAAATATATATGCATGCTGGTATTGCTGACGAATTTGTGAGGTCCCTAGAGATATATATATATTTTATATATCTATTATATAGATCTATTACATTACTAAGGTAATAAATAGATATATCTATATAAGTTTTTTTCTCTCTTCCCTGTCTTTTTCCTTTCTCCCCTCGTTTTTTGAAACCTACTATATATATTAAAAGTGGGTAGAGTTTCTAAATATTCTAATGTTTTATTACTCCACCTCTGCTAAACTAATAATTTACGGTGTTTATATTTAAAAAAGGTTTAGTAAGTGTAAACATCTCAATGAAGCCATAAACACACCATGGAATATTTCTGTGATTTCAATGTACATATTGTTTTAAGCAACAAGAGGCTGTCTGCAGTTGTAGGGGTTAAAATAGGAGAGGTCAAATCAGACCCCATACAGGTGTATTGAATTGCTAAATGCTTAAAAACATACTCCTATGCAGACAACCTTACTAGGTTCTGAGGAAGCTGCCGAGTTGATCCAAAGGCAGAGAAACGCGTAAACCTTTTTACATTCTCTACCAAAAGCCGGTATTTCATCTATTCCATTCATTGCCTTCTACGGCTAAAGAGCTTGTGGATATATGAGGAGAAGCGGCGCTGGGTACAGCTGACCACCGCGCGGCTCATGGGCAGTGTGGAGATCGATACTGCAGCCACAGAGGGATACAATCAGGAGACGGCTGTGGCTCTAAGCAGCGTGCACCCTTGAGTCTGACATCGCAGTTCAGAGGGAGCAGACCGAGAAGCGGTTGTGGGAGAGATTAGCGCTGGAGGCAGCGCCGGCACCCAAGCTTGGAAGTGGTGTGTGATCCGGGGGAGAGGACGAGGTGAGCACTTCATTATACACCTCATAGAAATGGAATTATTGCTATACAGCTCTCCCACTATCAAGTAAAACCACCACTTGCACAAAAAAGCTAAATTGTGCCTCCCTTGCACTCTAATAAATAAGAGACTGCCTTACAATGAACTATACTGGGTATACCAACATCAAGTTTAAATATTGCACATAAGACAGCTCATCACCTGAATATATACCCCACTTCCAGATAGGTCCGCACTAAAAAGGAACTGCTACCAGCGGACGGGAAGAGGGACTATTATCATTGAGCTATATACATCGGTGCAATAGATACCAAGTGCCTTGATAATTGTCTGCTATAAAGGATATCCTGATTAATATTTCTTTTTATACAGGAACGAATTTGTTTTATATCATTCAGTTTTAAGAATTATACAAATTATGTAAAGCATTTCAATATATTTACCGGCCGGTATGAATATAAATTATTGTTTTTATTTCTTAAAATAAAATATTATTAATTATATATTGTCATAGACGTGTGTTTCAATAATATTCTCATATCAGCGCCTCTACCTTCTTTCCACTTGTGGAAGGAAATTTTCTAGTCTTTTTGTCATTTTGTGGGAGGAGCATAGCCACTTTAGAGGCTGCGGATATTTGAATGTTATCAGCTTGCGCTGGGTTATCTTTCTTTTTTGATATACTCTTTTGGTTTTCTAAGCAGCTGTTTGAGAAACGGATAGTCAATCTGAAAAACGTAATCTAAAAGCAACACCAAGGCTCCAAGTGATAAGTCCACGGTCCGATAATTCTGGATGTCGGTAGATGTCCACAGGTCCAAAAGGTCTTACGCGTTTCGCTGTCACAAGGGACAGCTTTTTCAAAGGTAAATGAATTATCGGACTGTGGTGTCGCTGTGCATAAGGAGTGTTATCAGGAACCCTACAATTGTGTGGGATACTAACATTGTCACTCCTGGACTGGTAAATATTTGGAACTGACAGTCCCCACAGTGAAAGGCTTTCCTTTGCAATACATGTCCACCTACCACTGGAATATACGGTGATATGTCCCTTTTACTAAATTTATCAAAGACTTTCCGATTTCTAAAGCTCCTACCAACTAATTTTTAAATGTACTGTGCGTTTTACTATTAAGGCAGAGATTTCTTCCTCTTAAGCGTTTATTTTTTAATAAATAATTCATCAATTGCTTTTTAAACAAATACCTGTCCGTTTACATTAATGGAGTTAGCGCTGTGTTGCTTTTAGATTACTGTCTCTGTCTCACCTTCCCTCACATTGGCCCTCATTCCGAGTTGATCGCACGGTAGCTGTTTTTAGCCGCCTATGGGGGAGTGTATTTTTGCATAGCAAGGCTGCGTTCGCTTGTGCAGCCGAGCTATGCAAAAACATTTTGTGCAGTTTAGGAGTAGGTCCTGACTTACTCACCCACTGCGATCACATCAGCCTGTCTGGTCCCGGAATTGACGTAGACATCTGCCCTCCAAACACCTCGACACGCCTGCTTTGGACTCACCACTCCCTGAAAACGGTCAGTTGACGCGCCTGTGCATTGCGGCAGCAGCGCATGCGCAGTTCCGACCCGATCGCATGGCTGCGAAAAAGTGCCGCGTGCAATCAGGTTGGAATGACCCCCATTGGCTGTTACTTTTGCTGGAATGCAACTGACCATGGGGGTAATTCAGATCTTTGCAGCCCTGCGATCAGATAGTCGCCGCCTACAGGGGGAGTGTTTTTTTCGCTGTGCAAGTGTGGGAACGCATGTGTAGCATAACTGTACAAACTGATTTTGTGCAGTCTCTGCGCAGCCCAGTATTTACTCAGCCGCTGCAATCACTTTAGCCTGTCTGGGACCGGATTTGACGTCAGACACCCTCCCTTCCAATGCTTGGTCCTGCATACGTTTTTCCAGACACTCCCTGAAAACGGTCAGTTGCCACCCATAAACGCCCTCTTCCTGTCAATCTCCTTGCAAACGTCCGTGTGAATGGATCCGTCGCTCCCCTTTGCAGCCATCCGTCGCACCTGCGCATTGCGGTGCATACGCATGCGCAGTTCGTATCTGATTGCCTGCTGTGCGAAAACGCACAGTAGCGATCAGATCTGAATTACCACCCCATAACACTCTTTCCATACATTGTTTAGTGTAAGAGCTGGAACGAGCAGTTTATATGCACGCGAGAGCCAATATTTCCAGGAAAATTTAATTTTGATAGCTGATTATGCTGGATTAAACCAGAGGCCTCATTTATACGCAAACCCAATATTTGCATATAATATAATTGCATATTGTTTGAGACTTTGTGGGGTTAAAGAAAGATAACTGACCACAAAGGGTTAATGATATAGCTGTTTGTATTTATTATATATACTGTGAGTTCTACAGTGCATCCGGAAAGTATTCACTTTTTCCACATTTTGTTATGTTACAGCCTTATTCCAAAATTAAATAAATAAAAAAAATTCCCTCAAAATTCTACACACAATACTCCATAATGACAACGTGAAAAAAGTTTTTTTTTTTAGATTTTTGCAAATTTATTACAAATAAAAAAACTAAGAAATCACATGTACATAAGTATTCAGTCTTTGCCATGAAGCTCAAAATTGTGCTCAAGTGCATCTTGTTTCCACTGATCATCATTGGGATGTTCCTACAGCTTAATTGGAGTCCACCTGTGATAAATTCAGTTGATTGGATATGATTTGGAAAGGCACACATGTCTGAGCACAAACCAAGCATGAAGTCAAAGGAATTGTCTGTAGACCTCTGAGACAGGATTCGAGGCACAAATCTGGGGAAGGGTACAGAAAAATATCTGCTCTGAAGGTCCCAATGAGCACAGTGGCCTCCATTATCCGTAAATGGAAGAAGTTTGGAACCACCAGGACTCTTCCTAGAGCTGGCTGGCCATCTTAACTGCTGCTTTGAAGGTCCTAATGAACAAAGTGGCATCCATCATCTGTAAATGGAAGAAGTTCAGAACCCCCAGGACTCTTCCTAGAGCTGGCCGGCCATCTAAACTGAGCGATCGGGGGAGAAGGGCCCTAGTCATGGAGATGACCAAGAACCCAATGGTCACTCTGTCAGAGCTACAGCATTCCTCTGTGGAGAGAGAACCTTCCAGAAGGACAACCATCTCTGCAGCAATCCATCAATCAGGCATGTATGGTAGAGTAGCCAGACGGAAGCCACTCCTTAGTAAAAAGCACATGGCAGCCAACTGGAGTTTGCTATATTGCACTTGAAGGACTCTCAGACCATGAGAAACAAAATTCTCTGGTCTGATGAGACAAAGATTGAACTCTTTGGAGTGAATGCCAGGCATCATGCTTGGAGGAAACCAGACACCACTCATCAGCAGGCCAATACCATCCCTACAGCTGTTTTTTTCAGCAGCAGGAACTGGGAGACTAGTCAGGATGGAGGAAAAGATGAATGCAGCAATGTACAGAGACCAGAGCCGTAACTACGTGTGTGGCATTGTGCCTGGCACACCGTGCAGTCGCCCTGAGGGCGCAACTGCCCGCATTCCAAGTCAGCGGCTTGTAATTAGTCAAATTGACTCATTACAAGCCACCTGTGTGTGCCGGAGGAGGAGAGGAGCAGATCCCGGGCAGGTGAGAAGGAAGAGGAAGGAGGGGGACTCCGGAGCAGCAGCAGTGCTATGTAATTGGTAGTGGTGCCGCTGCAGCTGTCCCTCTCCTTCCACATAGGCTGGCCTCCGCCGCAGTGAATGCTGGGATGCGCTTCCCTCATCCCAGCATTCACAGCGGTGGCGGCCAGCCAATGCGGAAGGAGAGGGACAGCTGCAGCGGCGCCACTACCAATTACACTGCGCTGCTGCAGCTCCGGAGTTCCCCTCCCTCCTCTTCCTTCTTCCCTGCCTTCGGAGCTGCCAGCACCGAGGAGCCTGACTGCCTGAGCCAGCGTAGAGATGGTAAGTATCAACTATTCTGTCTGTCTATCTATTCTGCCGTAATGTGTAAAAAGGAGAAGGCTGGCTGCCGTAATGTGTAAAAAGGGGGACGCTGTCTGCCATAATGTGTAAAAGGAGATGCTATCTGCTGTAATGTGTAAAAAGGGTGACGCTGTCTGCCGTAATGTGTAAAAAGGGGGACGCTCTTTGTCGTAATGTGTAAAAAAGGGACGCTGTCTGCCGTAATGTGTAAAAAGGGGGACGCTGTCTGCCTTAATGTGTAAAAAGGGGGACACTGTCTGCCTTAATGTGTAAAAAGGGGGACACTGTCTGCCTTAATGTGTAAAAAGGGGCTCTACCTGGTGTAGTGACGCTACTGTTCGACGTAATTTGAATAATGGAGACTACTGTGCACCGTAATATGAATTGGTATTATTTTGTGGTCACACCCCTTCCCCATGAAGCCACGCCACTATATTTTTTGCGTGCCTACAGCGTACAGTGCCCCTATTTTACATAAAGCGGGGGCACCAATGCCGTTTCTTGCACACAGTGCTAAAATGTCTAGTTACGGCACTGACAGACATCCTGGATGAAAACCTGCTTCAGAGCGCTCTTGACCTCAGACTGGGGCGACGGTTCATCTTTCAGCAGGACAACAACCCTAAGCACACAGCCAAGATAGCAAAGGAGTGGCATCTCTGGAGAGATCTGAAAATAGCTGTGCACCAACGCTTCCCATCCAACCTTATGGAGCTTGAGAGGTGCTGAAAAGAGGAATGGGCGAAACTGCCCAAAGATAGGGGTGCCAAGCTTGTGGCATCATATTAAAAATGACTTGAAGCTGTACTTGCTGCCAAAGGTGCATCAACAAAGTAGTGAGCAAAGGCTGTGAATACTTATATACATGTGTTTTTTTTTTTTTTTTGAATAAATTTGAAAAAATCTCAAAACAACTTTTATTAATGTTGTCATTATGAGGTATTGTGTGTACATTTTTGAGGGAAAATTTGAATGAATTCCATTTTGGAATAAGGCTGTAACATAACAAAATGTGGAAAAAGTGCACTGCAAGGGGGACAGATAGAACATGTGCAGAGAGAGTAGATTTGGGTGGGGTGTGTTCAAACGGAAATCTAAATTGCAATGTAAAAATAAAGCAGCCAGTATTTACCCTGCACAGAAACAATATAACACACCCAAATATAACTCTCTGCACATGTTACATCTACCCCTCCGTGCAGTGCACATAGGGGGTCATTCCGAGTTGTTCGCTCGTTAGTTTTTTTCCGCAACGGAGCGATTAGTCGCAAACTGTGCATGCGCAATGTTCGCAGAGCGCATGCTCCAAGTAAATTAGCACAAAAGTATGGTATTTTACTCACGGCCTAACGAAGATTTTTCATCGTTCTGGTGATCAGAGTGTGATTGACAGGAAGTGGGCGTTTCTGGGCGGAAACTGGCCGTTTTATGGGAGTGTGCGAAAAAACGCAGGCGTTTCTGGGAAAAACGCGGGAGTGGCTACTCCGAAACTGCTAAGAAATTTCTATTCGCAATTCTGCTAATCTTTCGTTCGCAATTCTGCTATGCTAAGATACACTCCCAGAGGGCGGCGGCTTAGCGTGTGCAATAGAGATGAGCGGGTTCGGTTCCTCGGAATCCGAACCCGCCCGAACTTCAGCTTTTTTTACACGGATCCGAGCGACTCGGATCTTCCCGCCTTGCTCGGTTAACCCGAGCGCGCCCGAATGTCATCATGACGCTGTCGGATTCTCGCGAGAATCGGATTCTATATAAGGAGCCGCGCGTCGCCGCCATTTTCACACGTGCATTGAGATTGATAGGGAGAGGACGTGGCTGGCGTCCTCTCCATTTAGATTAGAAGAGAGAGAGTGAGATTGAGACAGAGACACTTGATTTACTGGAGTTTAGGAGTACTAGAGAGTGCAGAGTTTACTAGTGACTGACCACTGACCAGTGACCACCAGTGCAGTTTTATTTAATATAATCCGTTCTCTGCCTGAAAAAAACGATACACAGTGACTCAGTCACATACCATATCTGTGTGCTCAGCCCAGTGTGCTGCATCATCTATGTATAATATCTGACTGTGCTCACACAGCTTAATTGTGGGGGAGACTGGGGAGCAGTTATAGGTTATAGCAGGAGCCAGGAGTACATATTATTAAAATTAAACAGTGCACACTTTTGCTGCAGGAGTGCCACTGCCAGTGTGACTGACCAGTGACCTGACCACACTGACCACCAGTATAGTATACTATATTGTGATTGCCTGAAAAAGTTAAACACTCGTCGTGTGACTTGTGTGGTGTTTTTTTTTTTATTCTATAAAAAACTCATTCTGCTGACAGACAGTGTCCAGCAGGTCCGTCATTATATAATATATACCTGTCCGGCTGCAGTAGTGATATATATATATTTTTTATATCATTATTTATCATCCAGTCGCAGCAGACACAGTACGGTAGTTCACGGCTGTAGCTACCTCTGTGTCGGCACTCGGCAGTCCATCCATAATTGTATACCACCTACCCGTGGTTTTTTTTTTCTTTCTTTATACATACTACATCTCATTATCAGCCAGTCTATATTAGCAGCAGACACAGTACAGTACGGTAGTCCACGGCTGTAGCTACCTCTGTGTCGGCACTCGGCAGTCCATCCATAATTGTATACCACCTACCCGTGTTTTTTTTTCTTTCTTCTTTATACATACTACATCTCATTATCATCCAGTCTATATTAGCAGCAGACACAGTACAGTACGGTAGTCCACGTCTGTAGCTACCTCTGTGTCGGCACTCGGCAGTCCGTCCATAATTGTATACCACCTACCCGTGGTTTTTTTTTCTTTCTTCTTTATACATACATACTACATCTCATTATCAACCAGTCTATATTAGCAGCAGACACAGTACGGTAGTCCACGGCTGTAGCTACCTCTGTGTCGGCACTCGGCAGTCCATCCATAATTGTATACCACCTACCCGTGGTTTTTTTTCTTTCTTCTTTATACATACTACATCTCATTATCATACAGTCTATATTAGCAGCAGACACAGTACAGTACGGTAGTCCACGGCTGTAGCTACCTCTGTGTCGGCACTCGGCAGTCCGTCCATAATTGTATACCACCTACCCGTGGTTTTTTTTTCTTTCTTCTTTATACATACATACTACGTCTCATTATCATCCAGTCTATATTAGCAGCAGACACAGTACAGTACGGTAGTCCACGGCTGTAGCTACCTCTGTGTCGGCACTCGGCAGTCCGTCCATAATTGTATACCACCTACCCGTGGTTTTTTTTCTTTCTTCTTTATACATACATACTACATCTCATTATCAACCAGTCTATATTAGCAGCAGACAGTACGGTAGTCCACGGCTGTAGCTACCTCTGTGTCGGCACTCGGCAGTCCATCCATAATTGTATACCACCTACCCGTGGTTTTTTTTTCTTTCTTCTTTATACATACATACTACATCTCTTTATCAACCAGTCTATATTAGCAGCAGACACAGTATGGTAGTCCACGGCTGTAGCTACCTCTGTGTCGGCACTCGGCAGTCCATCCATAATTGTATACTAGTATCCATCCATCTCCATTGTTTACCTGAGGTGCCTTTTAGTTGTGCCTATTAAAATATGGAGAACAAAAATGTTGAGGTTCCAAAATTAGGGAAAGATCAAGATCCACTTCCACCTCGTGCTGAAGCTGCTGCCACTAGTCATGGCCGAGACGATGAAATGCCAGCAACGTCGTCTGCCAAGGCCGATGCCCAATGTCATAGTACAGAGCATGTCAAATCCAAAACACCAAATATCAGTAAAAAAAGGACTCCAAAACCTAAAATAAAATTGTCGGAGGAGAAGCGTAAACTTGCCAATATGCCATTTACCACACGGAGTGGCAAGGAACGGCTGAGGCCCTGGCCTATGTTCATGGCTAGTGGTTCAGCTTCACATGAGGATGGAGGCACTCAGCCTCTCGCTAGAAAAATGAAAAGACTCAAGCTGGTAAAAGCAGTAGCACCGCAAAGAACTGTGCGTTCTTCGAAATCCCAAATCCACAAGGAGAGTCCAATTGTGTCGGTTGCGATGCCTGACCTTCCCAACACTGGACGTGAAGAGCATGCGCCTTCCACCATTTGCACGCCCCCTGCAAGTGCTGGAAGGAGCACCCGCAGTCCAGTTCCTGATAGTCAGATTGAAGATGTCAGTGTTGAAGTACACCAGTACACCAGGATGAGGAGGATATGGGTGTTGCTGGCGCTGGGGAGGAAATTGACCAGGAGGATTCTGATGGTGAGGTGGTTTGTTTAAGTCAGGCACCCGGGGAGACACCTGTTGTCCGTGGGAGGAATAAGGCCGTTGACATGCCTGGTGAAAATACCCAAAAAATCAGCTCTTCGGTGTGGAACTATTTCAACAGAAATGCGGACAACAGGTGTCAAGCCGTGTGTTCCCTTTGTCAAGCTGTAATAAGTAGGGGTAAGGACGTTAACCACCTCGGAACATCCTCCCTTATACGTCACCTGCAGCGCATTCATAATAAGTCAGTGACAAGTTCAAAAACTTTGGGTGACAGCGGAAGCAGTCCACTGACCAGTAAATCCCTTCCTCTTGTAACCAAGCTCACGCAAACCACCCCACCAACTCCCTCAGTGTCAATTTCCTCCTTCCCCAGGAATGCCAATAGTCCTGCAGGCCATGTCACTGGCAATTCTGACGATTCCTCTCCTGCCTGGGATTCCTCCGATGCATCCTTGCGTGTAACGCCTACTGCTGCTGGCGCTGCTGTTGTTGCTGCTGGGAGTCGATGGTCATCCCAGAGGGGAAGTCGTAAGCCCACTTTTACTACTTCCACCAAGCAATTGACTGTCCAACAGTCCTTTGCGAGGAAGATGAAATATCACAGCAGTCATCCTACTGCAAAGCGGATAACTGAGGCCTTGGCATCCTAGGTGGTGAGAAACGTGGTTCCGGTATCCATCATTACTGCAGAGCCAACTAGAGACTTGTTGGAGGTACTGTGTCCCCGGTACCAAATACCATCTAGGTTCCATTTCTCTAGGCAGGCGATACCGAAAATGTACACAGACCTCAGAAAAAGAGTCACCAGTGTCCTAAAAAATGCAGCTGTACCCAATGTCCACTTAACCACGGACATGTGGACAAGTGGAGCAGGGCAGGGTCAGGACTATATGACTGTGACAGCCCACTGGGTAGATGTATGGACTCCCGCCGCAAGAACAGCAGCGGCGGCACCAGTAGCAGCATCTCGCAAACGCCAACTCTTTCCTAGGCAGGCTACGCTTTGTATCACCGGTTTCCAGAATACGCACACAGCTGAAAACCTCTTACGGCAACTGAGGAAGATCATCGCGGAATGGCTTACCCCAATTGGACTCTCCTGTGGATTTGTGGCATCGGACAACGCCAGCAATATTGTGTGTGCATTAAATCTGGGCAAATTCCAGCACGTCCCATGTTTTGCACATACCTTGAATTTGGTGGTGCAGAATTTTTAAAAAAACGACAGGGGCGTGCAAGAGATGCTGTCGGTGGCCAGAAGAATTGCGGGACACTTTCGGCGTACAGGCACCACGTACAGAAGACTGGAGCACCACCAAAAACTACTGAACCTGCCCTGCCATCATCTGAAGCAAGAAGTGGTAACGAGGTGGAATTCAACCCTCTATATGCTTCAGAGGTTGGAGGAGCAGCAAAAGGCCATTCAAGCCTATACAATTGAGCACGATATAGGAGGTGGAATGCACCTGTCTCAAGCACAGTGGAGAATGATTTCAACGTTGTGCAAGGTTCTGATGCCCTTTGAACTTGCCACACGTGAAGTCAGTTCAGACACTGCCAGCCTGAGTCAGGTCATTCCCCTCATCAGGCTTTTGCAGAAGAAGCTGGAGACATTGAAGGAGGAGCTAACACGGAGCGATTCCGCTAGGCATGTGGGACTTGTGGATGGAGCCCTTAATTCGCTTAACAAAGATTCACGGGTGGTCAATCTGTTGAAATCAGAGCACTACATTTTGGCCACCATGCTCGATCCTAGATTTAAAGCCTACCTTGGATCTCTCTTTCCGGCAGACACAAGTCTGCTGGGGTTGAAAGACCTGCTGGTGAGAAAATTGTCAAGTCAAGCGTTACGCGACCTGTCAACATCTCCTACTTCACATTCTCCCGCAACTGGGGGTGCGAGGAAAAGGCTCAGAATTCCGAGCCCACCCGCTGGCGGTGATGCAGGGCAGTCTGGAGCGACTGCTGATGCTGACATCTGGTCCGGACTGAAGGACCTGACAACGATTACGGACATGTCGTCTACTGTCACTGCATATGATTCTCTCAACATTGAAAGAATGGTGGAGGATTATATGAGTGACCGCATCCAAGTAGGCACGTCACACAGTCCGTACTTATACTGGCAGGAAAAAGAGGCAATTTGGAGGCCCTTGCACAAACTGGCTTTATTCTACCTAAGTTGCCCTCCCACAAGTGTGTACTCCGAAAGAGTGTTTAGTGCCGCCGCTCACCTTGTCAGCAATCGGCGTACGAGGTTACATCCAGAAAATGTGGAGAAGATGATGTTCATTAAAATGAATTATAATCAATTCCTCCGCGGAGACATTGACCAGCAGCAATTGCCTCCACAAAGTACACAGGGAGCTGAGATGGTGGATTCCAGTGGGGACGAATTGATAATCTGTGAGGAGGGGGATGTACACGGTGATATATCGGAGGATGATGATGAGGTGGACATCTTGCCTCTGTAGAGCCAGTTTGTGCAAGGAGAGATTAATTGCTTCTTTTTTGGGGGGGGTCCAAACCAACCCGTCATATCAGTCACAGTCGTGTGGCAGACCCTGTCACTGAAATGATGGGTTGGTTAAAGTGTGCATGTCCTGTTTTGTTTATACAACATAAGGGTGGGTGGGAGGGCCCAAGGACAATTCCATCTTGCACCTCTTTTTTCTTTTCTTTTTCTTTGCGTCATGTGCTGTTTGGGGAGGGTTTTTTGGAAGGGCCATCCTGCGTGACACTGCAGTGCCACTCCTAGATGGGCCCGGTGTTTGTGTCGGCCACTAGGGTCGCTTATCTTACTCACACAGTCAGCTACCTCATTGCGCCTCTTTTTTTCTTTGCGTCATGTGCTGTTTGGGGAGGGTTTTTTGGAAGGGACATCCTGCGTGACACTGCAGTGCCACTCCTAGATGGGCCCGGTGTTTGTGTCGGCCACTAGGGTCGCTTATCTTACTCACACAGTCAGCTACCTCATTGCGCCTCTTTTTTTCTTTGCGTCATGTGCTGTTTGGGGAGGGTTTTTTGGAAGGGACATCCTGCGTGACACTGCAGTGCCACTCCTAGATGGGCCCGGTGTTTGTGTCGGCCACTAGGGTCGCTTATCTTACTCACACAGTCAGCTACCTCATTGCGCCTCTTTTTTTCTTTGCGTCATGTGCTGTTTGGGGAGGGTTTTTTGGATGGGCCATCCTGCGTGACACTGCAGTGCCACTCCTAGATGGGCCCGGTGTTTGTGTCGGCCACTAGGGTCGCTTATCTTACTCACACAGTCAGCTACCTCATTGCGCCTCTTTTTTTCTTTGCGTCATGTGCTGTTTGGGGAGGGTTTTTTGGATGGGCCATCCTGCGTGACACTGCAGTGCCACTCCTAGATGGGCCCGGTGTTTGTGTCGGCCACTAGGGTCGCTTATCTTGCTCACACAGCGACCTCGGTGCAAATTTTAGGACTAAAAATAATATTGTGAGGTGTGAGGTATTCAGAATAGACTGAAAATGAGTGGAAATTATGGTTTTTGAGGTTAATAATACTTTGGGATCAAAATGACCCCCAAATTCTATGATTTAAGCTGTTTTTTAGGGTTTTTTGAAAAAAACACCCGAATCCGACAAAAAAAATTCGGCGAGGTTTTGCCAAAACGCGGTCGAACCCAAAACACGGCCGCGGAACCGAACCCAAAACCAAAACCCGAAAAATTTCAGGCGCTCATCTCTAGTGTGCAATGCTGCTAAAAGCAGCTAGCGAGCGAACAACTCGGAATGAGGGCCATGGTTTTGCCCAATTGCTAACAAACTTGCTGCTGCGATCAACTCAGAATTCCCCCCATGGGCGGCCATTCCGAGTTGATCACTAGCTGCTTTCATTCGCTCTGCAGCGATGTGGAAAAAAAAGGCACTTCTGCGCATGCGGCGCAATGCGCACGCGCGTCGTACAATTGCAATGAACGATGGCCGCAGAGTGATTGACATGAAGTGGGCGTTTCTGGGTGTCAACTGACCGTTTTCAGGAAGTGTTCGTAAAAACGCAGGCGTGCCTGGAAAAACGCAGGCGTGGCTGGGTGAACGCAGGGCGTGTTCGTGACGTCAGAACAGGAACTGAACAGTCTGAAGTGATCGCAAGCGCTGAGTAGGTCTGAAGCTACTCAGAAACTGCACAAAATTATTTTGTAGGTGCTCTGCGATCCTTTCGTTCGCACTTCTGCTAAGCTAAAATACAATCCCAGTGGGCGGCAGCATAGCATTTGCACGGCTGCTAAAAACTGCTAGCGAGCGATCAACTCGGAATGACCACCATGGTTTTGCCCAACTGCTAACAAATTTGCTACTGTGATCAACTCTGAATTACCCCCATAGAAATGATAGTGAATCCCTTCCATAGATGACTGTTATACATAAGTGAATTAAGGTGATGGGATGTTAATTGCACAATTATCTACTGGTTGGAAACTGTAGCAACAGCTGATTTGTAAGAGGTGTTGACAGCTGTATAAATAAAAGTTTCAAAATTAACTGCCAAAATAAACTGCCTAATAACAAGGGTTGGCAGCAACAGGTGTCACATAATACTAGATCAGCTTTACACAAGCTGCTTCAGGACGAGATGCACCATGCATCACATTTTGCATGCAATGCATCCCGCCACTTGTCGCAAGCACAAGGGCGTGATGGGTGAGTGGGTGAGAGGGGGTGTGGCCAATGAAGGGAGCTGTGGCCACCCCCCCCTTCTGTAGAAATGTTTCAAATAAAGATCTGTGCAGCCGCAAAGTGACTGGGCAAGGGGTGTCGGGGTAGCTAGGCGAGCAGCAGGAGGGGGGGGGGGGGGGGGGGGGGGGAATGTTCACGCAGGGAGATAGTGTCCTTTCTCTCCCAGCTGTCTATATTGGGGAATTGGTGTGTGTGTGTGTGTGTGTGTGGGGGGGGGGGGGGGGGGCAGCGGGACCCCTCCATCCCCCCTCTTGGCACATAACAGCATATAGTAGCAATGTGTGCTTAAACAATTGTGAGTTAATTCGCAGAGGACCTCTCTCCCAATAAGAGCTGTCCTATGCAATGTAAGGATTTCTGGGTTTATGACCTGGGAGTCCTTTTGTGCATGCGTGACTGCTGACCAGTGGAGACGTGGGGGTCACTGCAAAACGTGGGTGTCACTGGGAGGGAAAGTATGGGATTTCAGGGAACATTGCAGAGAGGAGCCCATAGGCTTCTATAAGCAGAGGTGTAGCTAGGCACCATGGTGCCCCGAGCAAGGATATTAATTGGTGCCCCCCCCCCCTTCCCCTCCCCTGTACTGAATTGGGGGCACAGCCAACATGTGGTGTCATGATACATTTGAAAAGAAACAATATTTAAAAATCTAGACGTTGTGGAGCTCAGAGCGAAAGTTTCCTTTGGGTGCCCCATGTTTAAAATAGGGTCAGTGCGTGCCGAAGGCTTGCAACAACAACATAGGGGCATGGCAATACGGAGGGTGTAATGGTTAGCACTTCTGCCTCACTGCACTGAAGTCATGGGTTCGATTCCCACCATGGCCCTAACTGTGTGGAGTTTGTGTATTCTCCCATGCATGGGTTTTCCCAGGGTGCTCTGGTTTCCTTCCACAATACAAAAATATACTGGTAGGTTAATTGGTTCCCAAGAAAAATTAACCCTGTTGTGTGTGTGTGGTAAGGAATATGTGTGTGCTATATAAATAACGGGTAATAAATAATGGCTTCATTGGGAAGGTGCATGGCCGCAGAATAGTACCAGTTCCCATTACACCGCACAGTAGTATCCGTTATTCACATTACACCACACAGTCCTTATACACGTTATGCCACGCAGTAGAGCCCCTTATACACGTTACACCACATAATAGAGCTCTTATACATGTTACACTATGGTTTAAGCCCCTTAAAGCACTTTCGGCGAAATAGCGGGTCGCCTGACCCGGTAATTCAACCCGGTATAAAAGAAGGATTATGCCCGGGTTGAATACCGGGTCAGGTGCAGTGTGAATGGGAGCCGCGTCGATGCAACACGGTTCCCATTCACAGCATAGGGAGAGGCGGCGCAGGAGATTAGCTCATCTCCCAGCGTCGCCTCCACCCCTACTGCTGCTGCGTTCCCCCCACGCTGCTATGGCAACCGACCCCGTATATTGCCGGGTCGGAAAGCCAGCACAGGGGAGCAAATGCCGGGTCCCACCCGGTAAGGACACGTTTCTTTTACCGGGTAGGATCCGGCATTTGCGATCTAAATGCGGTATCATATTATGCCCCACAATTGACCCCCCCAGATGTGATAATCTTCCAATGCCTCAATGAAAATAAATATCCTAGAACTGCCATCCGAGACATGATAATTCCACTATGCTTCAAGCACGCCCTCTAATTTTTTCAGCGCCCGGAGCTCGCGCTCCACTGGAGCCACACTCTCTACACCCCTGTCTATAAGGCAACACCATCCCTATCGGGTCCAAGAGCTGGAAAGTTTTGTATATGCGGAATGCAATCAAACCTCCGAAATCTGCGTTTTGTTCGGAGATTTGAGGGCATTTTTTTACATGCATCCCACCCACAGTATTAAATGAATCAGTAATGGGGGAACGTAGCATAAGATCTGAGGCCACTAAAGGATTCACGTCTGCCTGACTTACATTTTATTGGCAGTATATATATATATATATATATATATATATATAACATATTAAACACATTATAAGGGATAAACCCAGATTTTAATGTATCACACTCCAAGGGAGAGAGAGCAGACACATACATTTGAGGAGTATAGACTTTTTGATATATACAGTATGTGTGTTTAAGAAGACTAAATGGAGAAAAAATATATACAGTATGTCCAACATAAATATAATAACACACATATAGAAGGGGTCGCTATTTACCAGACATAGGGGGTGATTCAGACCTGATCGTAGATATGTCAGCACATCTACGATCAGGCCCTATCAGGCCAATCTATCACCAGCGATAGCGACGCACAGGACCGCGCATCGCTATCGCTGTGGGGGGGGGGGGGTACACATGGAGAGAGCAGAGCTTAACTTCTAAGCAATCTAGTCAGTTAAAAATGCACAACCCCCCCCCCCATTGACATAAAAAAATGTGCCCCCCCCCTCCCACCCATAGATATAAAAAGAAAAAGCATGCACGTGCCTGAGGCGCGCACGCTCCCGGCAAGGGTGTGTGACCTCATTAAAATGGGCGTGGTCTCATTAAAAAGGGCGTGGCCTCATCTGATCTCATCACAGCCACCACAGGGCGAAAAAAATGTCCCCATTTTACACATTACGCAGGCAAGAGTCCCCATTTTCTACAGTACGGCAGGCAAGTGTCCCCATTTTACACATTACGCGTTCAAGTGTCCCCATTTTCAGAGCCGGCCTTAGGCATAGGCAAACTAGGCAAGTGCCTAGGGCATTTGGTATGCTTAGGGGCACCAGCAGCTTCTGCTGAATAAAATGATCTGTGGCATGCCTATACTTTGTGTGTGACTGCGGCTGTATCTGCATACGAAATGCTACATTGCAGTGTATTCCTGGAAATCACTGTAATGTAGCATTTTGTATGCAGATACAGCCACAGTCGCACACAGAATATAGGCATGCTGCATATCATTTTAATCAGCAGAAGCTGCTTGTGCATCCTAGCCACATAGCAATGCAAATAATAAAATGCATTTTCATAAACAAAAGGCGCCCAACGTTAGCAGAGCTACCAGCTGACTCATGCCAGGCATCTCCTGCAGAACCAGTGGCAGTGCTAGGGGGCACCAACCAAAATCTTGCCTAGGGCATCAAATTGGTTAGGGCCAGCTCTGCCCATTTTACACATTACGCGGGCAAGTGTCCCCATTTTACACAGTACGGCAGGCAAGAGTCCCCATTTTACACAGTACGGTAGGCAAGTGTCCCCATTTTACACAGTATGGCAGGCAAGAGTCCCCATTTTACACAGTACGGTAGGCAAGTGTCCCCATTTTACACAGTATGGCAGGCAAGAGTCCCCATTTTACACAGTACGGCAGGCAAGTGTGTGTGGGGAGGAAGGAAGGGAGAGGGAGGTGGGGCGTAGAGAGACTACTTACATATGAAAAGGATCTTCCGGATTTTCGGCTCACCTCTCCTTTCTCGTGCCGGCAGACTCCTCCTTCTAGCTTGGCTCCCCCCTCCTCTCGTCATCGGTACTCCTGCTCGGGGGGCGGAGTTTCGTGGAATGACGCAATTTTGTCGTGATGTCACGACGCAACCGGGTTATTCAGCAAAACTCCGCCCCTCGAGCAAGAGTACTTAAGAAGAGGAAGGAGGGGGAAACAAGGACCCGCAAAGTGCCGCGGCGGGCACCCTGTGCGGTTGCACGGCTCGCTCGCCGCAAGAAACGGCACTGCATTTAGCCTTTGGATTTTTGAGACCCAAGTGCATGATTTTGCATTTTTGGGCCTTAAACTTTAATTGCCACACGCTTGACCATTCCTCTAGTCTACCTAAGATCCTCAATCATTTGTTTTACCCCGCCTGGTGTGTCTACCCTGTTGCATACCTTTGTGTCATCTGCAAAAAGGCATACCTTCCCTTTAATGCCATTTGCAGTGTCACCAATAAAGATATTAAAAAGCACTGGTCCAAGTACAGATCCCTGGGGTTCTCCACTGGTAACATTTCCCTCCATATACACCTTTGCTCAAATCAGGCCAAATACTCTAGCCCTGTTTGGCTCGCCATGTGACTTTGTTGCGCCAAATGACATTTGCTTTAAATATGCAACTTATTCGCATCACTAATGCCATGAAGGTATAATGCAGGGCAGGGCCGGCTCCAGGCATGTTCGAATAGAGCGGCCGCGCAGGGCACCACCCTTAATGGGCGCCGCCATATTCGAACCTGGAGCCGGCCCTATGCAGCATTGGCCTTGAACTCTTGTGTGCGCTATGTGCGCTGAGCGGCGCCGGTGTCTAACGTCAGACACCGGCGCCGTGCAGCGTGCATATCGCATACAAGCACTTTGGAGGCCGCCCTCCCGCATGCCCGCACAGCAGTACTCCTCCCCCTCCCAGCGCCGCAGGTATTTTTTTTGGGGGGGGGGGCGGCATTTATGGATGGCACTGTGTGGGGTCATATCTGCATTGTGGGGGCATGGCACTGTATGGGGTCATATCTGCACTGTGGGGTCATATCTGCACTGTGGGGGCATTTATCTGGCTGGCACTGTGGGGGCATTTATCTGGCACTGTGGGGGCTTTTCTGTATCTGGCACTGTAGGGGCATATATGTATCTGGCACTGTGGGAACATATCTGTATCTGGCACTGTAGGGGCATTTATGTATCTGGCACTGCTGGGGGGCATGTCACGTGTAACTGGCACGGCTGGGGAGCATATCATGTAGTGTTCCCGCTAGGCGTCTGTGGCTAGGCAATGTGTCTAACGTGCTCTGCCTGGCGCAAAGTGTCTAACGTGCTCTGCCTGGCGCAAAGTGTCTAACGTGCTCTGCCTGGCGCAAAGTGTCTAACGTGCTCTGCCTGGCGCAAAGTGTCTAACGTGCTCTGCCTGGCGCAAAGTGTCTAACGTGCTCTGCCTGGCGCAAAGTGTCTAACGTGCTCTGCCTGGCGCAAAGTGTCTAACGTGCTCTGCCTGGCGCAAAGTGTCTAACGCGCTCTGCCTGGCGCAAAGTGTCTAGGAGGTTCTACCTGGTGCAGTGTGTATTAACTGCACTACTGTGTGGTGTAATGTGAATTGACACTATTATGTGGCCACGCACCTTCCCCACGAAGCAACACCCCTAAATTTTTGCTGAGGCCACGCCCACTTTTTGTGGAGCACATGCGCCTTCGGCGCGCTCATAACAGTTGGGGGGCAGGGGCTGGGGCGCTTTTACATGTTCTCGCTCAGGGTACTAGTAGGCACAGAGCCAGCCCTGATGCAGGGAGGGTACACTATCTAAAGCAGCTGGCATTGCATGTACTTCTATTGGAGACAAGGCAGAGGGGGTGATTAAGAAGTAACTTGTGTAGACTGTCTAGTATTATATGACACCTGTCATTGCCAACCCTTGTTATTAGGCAGTTAATTTTGAAACATTTATTTGCACAGACCTCTTACCAATGCGATGTTGCTCCAGCTTCCAACCAGCGGATAATTGTGCAATTAACAACCCCTCACACTAAAGCACTTATATGTCACACTCCATTGTCTGTTCATATAATGTGTATCAGGTGTAATATCTGTCCCCATTTATTGTTCTGTATCTGCAGCAATTGTTTAATGTTTACATTTAGATGCTGCTGAAAGTGTCATTAATCATGTGGCAGTGTGTGCAAGTGTAGGCCTGCACTTCTTCCGTCAGTGCTAGTGCCGTCAGTACATGGGAGACTGTCACTGCGTCACAGTACTGTGCTTTATATATGCATCTTATGGGGTAATTCCAAGTTGATCGCAGCAGGAAATTTTTTAGCAGTTGGGCAAAACCATGTGCACTGCAGGGGGGGCAGATATATAATGTGCAGAGAGTTAGATTTGGGTGGGTTATTTTGTTTCTGTGCAGGGTAAATACTGGCTGCTTTATTTTTACACTGCAATTTAGATTGCGGATTGAACACACCACACCCAAATCTAACTCTCTCTGCACATGTTACATCTGCCTCCCCTGCAGTGCACATGGTTTTACCCAACTGCTAACAAAGTTCCTGCTGCGATCAACTCAGAATTACCCCCCTTATTCCCATCATTAATGGTATGAAAGTACAATGCAAGTGTACACTGACTAACAGGGCCGTAAGAAGGGCTGTGCGGCTGGTGCCGATGCACAGGGTAGGATTCCCCTGGGGACGGAACCCTCTTTGCTCACCCGACGGCCACTGCCTGCCCTCCTTTGTTTCCCGAGTGCCGGTTCCAGCGTCCTGGATTGTGGGAAAGACGTCATGACATCTCCAGCAGTGCTGTGCGAGGCGCCGGAGGAACCGTAGATCTCAGGACGCACCTGGCACTTTGGTGGTGTCTCTGCCCACCCAACATCTGGGTCGCCGGTTTATGACAGTGATGCACTCGTGTCGGGGGATTGAGGGCGAGGGCATGTTGCCTTGTTGTGGCACTGCTGACAAATGGGGCTGGCATTACATGTACTTCTGTGTGGGATGGGTAGCAGTTGATTTACCGACGGTCATAATCCCGACAGCCATTGACCGACAGTCAAAATACAGACACGGTTAAAATACCAACATGCATTATACCGGCATGTCCAAAATGCCGACATAGTCAGAATACCAACATTTAAAATGCTGACATGTCAAAATGCCGACATGTGTTTTAAAGGAATTTTTGCCCGAAAACAGACTTGTTCATACTTTACCATCCCAGTGGACCTGGAGGGGGAATATAATAGTGTGCCGGGCGCAGCAAGCCATGCGAGGGGGCGCGGTACACTTACACGGTGTCCATGTTGACCTATGTCCACTCACATTGACAACCCCCCCCCCGAAAAACTCATGTCGGTATTTTGAAGTGTCGACATTTCAAATGTCGGTATTCTGACTATGTTGGTATTCTGAACATGTCAGAATAATGAATGTTGGTATTTTGACTGTGTCGATATTGTGACTGTCGGTCAATGGCTGTCAGGATTATGACTGTAGGTAATGAGTCTGTAGATAAATCATACTGAACCCGTATGGGACAAAGTGGTAAATCTGGGTAGGAAAGGCACAGTGGGGATGATTCAGAGTAGGACACTAATGCAGTAGTGGCTGCCACAGCCAGTGGACATTGGGATGTCCACCAGCTGTGTTGTGACTGACCAAGGCGCCAATGTCAGTGCAACTGTGTCTTTAGACGCAGTCGCTGACACTGACATGTTAATGACATGCCCACCACTGCTAGCTACCCCCCCCCCCTCCCCCCCAGTTACCACCCAAAAAAGTCCATCGAAATTGCATAGATTGCCATGCAATTTCTTTCTGCTCCTCTGTGTGGTGACCATCATGGTGCATGTGGGGCACAGCCCGGACGTATGCACAGAGCAAAAGGGCGCAAGGGTGTCAGAGCAAGTCCCGATGATTTTTCCTAAAAATAATGATTTTAGGAAAAATCAGACTTGCTCTGGGGGTGCGTGAAAAAGAGGCAGGGATTTCTATAGAAATCGCAGAGTCACATTTTCTCTACTCTTATTGAATAGCAAAACCCTGCAGCTACTGGAAAAACCCCACACCACTGCTTGATTTTAAATTTCCTGCTCAAGAACGCTAGGCGAACATAGGTGTGCGAAGGGGGGATTCCTGGTGCGCACAGGCACCCCCTAATGTCTGGCACTACGATCTCACATGCCTGATGCAGCGATCGCCGAGCAGGCTGATTACTGTCCCCTCTGCGCTGCACCCTGTCAGGACTGCATTACTGACCGGACGCCTGGGTTAATCAAGGGTGCCACTGCCACCGGCTTTCAAATTCCCAGCTCCACCACCATGTACAAAAACAACGTGATGTGATATGATTACGTCATGCTGCTCGCATGCCCACCCGTCACACCCACCACATGCCCACCTCTCCTTCTATGCTATGCCAATGCCAGCCACTGATGAGGAGCAGCATGCAGCCAGCGTTCCTCTTAGGAAGACAAATTCAGTACTGGCAGACGGCCGGCAGCAGCATTGACACGTCACTAGTTTTTCCAGCAGCAGCAGTACTAGTCTGCAACTGTCAGTGTAAGTGAGTGACTGATTTGTAAGTAAGCTGCTGCAGCTTGCAGATGAAAGAGAGGGGGATCCAGACAAGGCTAAGGAGGAGCAGTGGAATTGCCGTTAATGCCATCAGGGGTGTTTGTTTGGTGCACACCACAACATCTGACAATGTATCTGCTTTATTAGGATTGGTACAAAGGTGGATATTTTATGCATTGACCATCAATAGATAGTGATAGACACGCCCAAAAGGCGGTGTTAGACACACCCCTCCGATGGTGCATCCACTATTAAAATGTTCTGCGTACGCCAGTGTAGGTGAATGTAGGCACAATCGTACCGCTGATGCAGACTGTCGCTTCTTACACTTATGACTTCTTAAACTCAGAAAGGCAGAACACGGGAGGAATGGGTGAGCAAACACGGGCCAAGTTCATTCAATGCTATAGGCTGCCAGGTATTGCCGTAATGCTCAGCTGGTCACATACGCTAGGTTGTAGATTATACGTTTTACTGCGCACCTCTATGGGGTGAGAGGCAACACTTGTAATGCCGATGGGCCGTGAAATGTCAATCAGAAATGGCACATCATACTCATCACACTAAATTGAATCATTCCCTAAAGAGAAAAACTGGTGGATAATGGTCGACATAACTGTAAAGCAGGTGAGCAGGGTAATGTCAGAGAAAGGTATTGGGTAGAGAGGTATATGAGAGAAAAGCTGTGTGCAAAGGGGCATGTAAGATAACAGCTGGTGGGGATGAAGGCATGTGGAGGATAATCTGGAGGGCAGTGGAGATTATGGGGTCCTATTCATGAAGCAATGAAAAGAGTGGAGAAAAAGACCAGTGGATAAATTGACCATATTATTATTATTACATTTTATTTATAAGGCACCACAAGTGTTTCGCAGCACCGTACAAAGGACAGTACTGGGAGACAAAACTTTGCATCACGGTAAATAAATAACAAAAATAGAGTACAGGTAACAAAGAGCACCACAATTCTCAAAACATAATACAGCTAAGATGTAAGTAGCGAGGGAGTAATCAGCGTACTACCAGGAGCTGTGGCCATAGATGGAGATGAGCCTTTACCAGCAGGAGAAAAAGCGGGTAATGATGGTTGCTGAGTAGGAGAGAGCTGCGAGTGACATGTGTCGAGAAGAGGGCTTTGACAAGAGGAAAGAGTGCCCTGCTCTGAGGAGCTAACAATCTAGTAGGAAGGGGTGACAGACAGATGACATGAGGTGCAAGCAGCTAGGCGGTAGCCTGATGGCAGGATGTAAGCAAATCAGAGATGGCCGAGGCATGAGGCAGGGGGATGGAGGAGCAGCTTCAGGGCTAGGTTATGCAGATTTTGTCGAAGGGAGTGGCAGATGTGGAGCGGCGGGAGAGGAAGATAAGCCTAGCTGTGGAGTTGAGGACAGATTGGAGGGGAGCAAGATGGGAGCAAGTGGAGGCCAGTGAGGAGAATGTTGCAGTAGTCGAGCCATGAGATGACCAGTGAGTGGATGATAAGTTTAGTTGCACTCTGGGAGAGAAATGGCCTGATACGAGCAATGTTGCGTAGCTGGAACCGACAGGATTGTGCCAGAGCTTGAATGTGGGGTGCAAAGGAGAGGGAGGAGTCAAGAGTGACGCCCAAGCAGCGGAGTTGGGGAACGGATGAGATGATGGTGTTGTCAACAGCGATAGAGATATTGGTAGGGGCTGTTACTCTGGCTGGGGGAAAGATAATGAGTTCAGTTTTGTCCATGTTGAGCTTCAGAGAGCGCTCAGCCATCCAGAAGGAGATGGCGGAGAGGAAGCTGGAAACCTGAGAGAGGACAGAGGGGACAGATCAGGAGAGGAGAGGAGAGGTACAGTTGTGTGTCATCAGCATAGAGGTGGTATTGAAGGCCATAGCAACCAATCAGCTTTAAAGGAAGTCTTTATCAAGTACAGTCTATAAAATGTAAGGGAGATGCTGATTGGTTGCCATGGGCAACTTCTCCATTGGTCTGTTTCTCCACTTTTTCACTGCTTCATGCATAGACCCCCATGTGAGAGAAAAGCTGACACAGCTGGCACAAAATGGAGAAACTAGTGGGCAGGGGCAGCATGTATGGGACAAGTGGAAGAAAATTTGGTGGGCAAAGGGATATTGTATGTGATATAAAATCTGGTGGGAATGGGGAGCATGCCTGAGGACAGCTGATGGGTAAAGGGGCATGTGAGAGAAAAGCAGATAGGCAGGGAGATCATGTGACAAAAAAGCTGGTCTGCAGCGAGGCAGATGAGAAACAGTTAGAGGGCAGTGGTTCTGTGAGAGAAAAGCATGCGTGGAAAGGGGCATGAGGAGAATAGTAAAAGCCTGCTGGGCAGGGGTCTTGTGAAAGAAAGGCTGGTGTGCAGATGAGCATGTGAAGAACATCTGGTGGACAGTAGGTATGTGTGTGAGAAGATAGTGGACATAAAGGTATATGAGAGCTATGTTGGTGGAAAAAAGGGATATGAGAGAAAAGCAGGTTTGCAGAGGAGTATGTGAGGGAAAGTGGTTGGGTAGGGTACACCATGTGATAGAAAAGCTGGTGTGAGAAATCCGGGTGGTCAGCGGCTCAACAGAACATGTTTCCACTGCTCCACATTCCAGTGTTGGTGTTCTTTACACCACTCCATCCGATGCTTGGCATTGGACTTGATGTGAGGCTTGCATGCAGAAACTTAGCTATGGAAACCCATTCCATTAAGCTCCCAGCGCACAGTTTTTGTACTTACAATAAAGCCAGTGGAAGCTTGGAACTCTTCAGCTATGGCATCAGCAGAGCGGTGGCGACTTTGCTCACCATGCGCCTTAGCAGTCATTGACTCAACTCTATGATTTTACGTGGTCCCCCACTTCATGGCTGAGTTGCTGTTGTTCTTACATGCTTTCACTTTCTAATAATATCGCTTACGGGTTACCTTGGAATATCCAGCAGGGAACAAAGTTCACACTCCATCTGATTGCAAAGGTGGCATCCTTTCACAGTACCACGCTTAAAGTCACTGAGCTCTTCAGAACGACCCATTTTGAATCACAAATGTTAGGAAATGGAGACAGCATGGTTAGGTGCTTGATTTTATACACCTGCGGCAACGGGTCTGATTGAAACACCTGAATTCAATAATTATCAGGTGTGGTCAAATACTTGTGTCCATATAGTGTGTATATATGGCCCCTGTATGTTTAAAGTTAAGATATGCAAAATGATTCAGTCATGTTAGGAACTCCCAGTAATTTTGCTTTGTACAGGGTCTGAAAAAGAAAATGTATGTTAAATATTTTTATATATATATATATATATATATTGACAATGCTAAATTCCTTTGTCGTATAATAACCCTTTATGAAGCTAAGAACACTGTACGCTGTTTGCTTAAGAAGTACCGTAATGGTACGCTATTAGCGTAGCGATCGCTCAGCCGTAGGCGAGACGCTCAAGCGTCACGTTCGCTCACGGCCCAGTGATCACAGGACACGTTATTGGTTATGACTAGAGTAATGATTCGCTATGGCGTAGCGGACGCTCGAGACCACGAGGAGATCACCAGCGGCGCAGACGCTCACAACGCTATACCTTAATGTTTAAACCTTATACCAAAGAAATACAAAGAATACCTTAATGTGAGTACAGGGTGTAAGTGCAACCTTGTGTAACCTGACTAACTACAAAGCTGCTTGAGCGTCACCGACGCTCAAGTGAACACTTAACACTATAGAAAATACACAGATACTGGTTTAGGTTCCAAAGCCTATTAACTGTATTATATCTAATATACTTGTAAAAAGGGGATAACAGTACAAATGATACACTACAATATAACAAAGACTTCCTAACCACAGAACTAAACAATAAATACAAAAAGACAATACTACTCTGACCTAAATGCAATACAATACAATACTATCTAATACAATACAATACTAGCCTAGTCTAGGGGATATATGAGAGAACAGAGAGAGAGAGAGAGAGAGAGAGAGAGAAGAGAGAGAGAGAAATTGGCTCACAGAAAGACAATGATTACGGAGAGAAACTTACGCACAAAGGGTATGATCGCCTGCGCCTCGATATCCAGCTCCCGGCTATCAGCAGATAACCGTTGATGAGAGAGTGAGAGCTGGATGTGGTCGGCCTGCCTATTTATGCCCCACACACAATGCAATCTCCTGGTCCTACAATCCCATTGTCCATTGGCCGAAGGAATTCGGCCCTGCATCATAACAAAAGGTCATAGGGTGATTCATACAGGTGGGCTGTGACGATTTCCAACAGCTCAGGTGGGTGGGAAACTGGGTTTCCCGCCGCATACCTGAGTATGTGTAAATAATAGAAATGGACATAAACTTCTTATGTCCATAACTATTCGCACGAGCGATTAATACGCTCCAAACCAACACCGGAATATTGCTAATTAAATACTCTTCCGATGGGTACCAGACACTGCTGTATGATTCCTGTTAGACCCTTCGTACGATATAAAGAGGGATTCCTCAGCTCTGGGACATTGTATTTTAACCAAACTTTCAGAATCTATCAAAGGGACCATGATCTATAAACTACATTAATTGTGAACATTTGTAACGAATGAGTCGCACGCTACGACTACATAAACTCTACCGTAAATACGCATACCGCGCCTGCGAGTGCACGCTATTGCGGGTATGCGCCTCCACGGGAGAGCGTACGCACGCGCAGCACGGACCAGTGTGCGGTGCAAATATGGCAACGTGCATTGAGACATTTTTCTGACTTTGACAGTCCACCCTTTGGCAGTCAATAATAACTGCCACAAAACATTTAAGGAGAAAAATGTAAGTCAGGGGTTAATTGATTTCCATGGTTGGGTAGGGGAGGAGAGTGGAGTAGGTGTGAAGAGGGTATGACCTAGTGAGAAAGTAGAAGCATGTGTGTATGAGTCCATGTTTGGAGGGTCATGTATCATCGTGCCGTACGTGTTGTAAATCAAGCTTCGAGGTATTGCGAAGTATACATTTGAATTCCTTCTTATCCTGTGGTACAGGTCTGTGGATGGGCTGTCAAACTTTACCGAGCTCATTTCGGCTGTGGTTGTAACAAAATGGGGATGCACATTTTAGTTGATGATACATGAATGGGGGAGGTATGTGGTTGCTGATATCTGTGCCTGTATTCCCTATCGTCTATGTGTGTCATTACCTGAGGGTTGTAGAGATGAAGATAAAGAACACTTACGAAAAATGCAATGATATTCTATGTCAGGGAAATGTACATCTGTTGTTGAAGTTGTGTTCGGTATCTGTTGAGAGTCGTCTTCTTTGCGCTGTTTTGCTCCTTAGGCATGAGCAACAAGCTTTGTCAGTGCCATCAGATTTACAAAAATGTTGGGCTAGCGTGAGTTTAAAAATACTAGGGAAACTGGGGATCCATGGCAAAGTTCATCAAGTGTCCATATTTAAAGTTGTCAAATCTTCTTCTTTGGTCAATCCGTTGTCTGTATACATCTCGTCTCGTCAGCTTCCTCGTCCAAAGGGGGTCTTTGTATCTTGGAGAAAAACAGAAAAACAGGTGAAAGAAACGGACCGTATAATCGCATTTTCATCACATTCTGGTTTCTATCATTGGGTCATAAATCAAATCCAGGTTAATTACGGTTTCCTCACTCCTCAAGCTCATCACTTTTGTACTTTGTTTGCACCTCATTAAAGCCTGCCCGCATCTAAATATCAATCCAATCGATATAACGACACCCAAGATACATAGTAGAAACTTTCCAACATCCATTATGACTCCTTGAGCCCATTCTCCCAAACCGGAGAACCAATTTCGCGGGTTCAACCATGACACCCAACTAGTCAGCTCATTACCTACAGCAGCAAGGGTGAGATTGTGTTTTCGACGAAATTCCCACTTCAATTGGAGAATATCGTCCATCTTTTGGTCTATGACCTCTACCGGATCCACGGTGCTATTTGTGATATACGTGCAACACTTTATGCCGTACTGTGTTGCCAATGTAACACAATATCCGCCTGTTACTGCTGTAAGATAATTAAGAACCATCCTATGCTGAACTAGTTCTGTTTTATAAGCTTGAAGTTCTCTTCCAGTGTATCTAAACGTGTCATCATACATTTCAGTGATATTATCTAACAAATTGGCGAGTGCGGAAATGTATCTATAATTCATCACTCCTCGAGCGGTACGAGTGAAATCTAACGCTACCAGAACCTGAATCCCGGTGGATTCATGGATAAGATCGGAGGCCGGATGCTCTAACCTTTCTGACAGTTGTCTTTTAACTCGGTGCTCGTAATGAGTGTGAGTATAAGGAGCTTGGGCACCACGGTGTATGTCCTTCATTTTGTCATGTGTAACAGTCATCACTTCAGGCAATACTTTTCCAATATAACACAATCCTTCAGAGTTTGGGGCAAGCCACTTGTACGCCTTTCTCCCGCATATGAAATATGCATCATCGGGGAGAACATATGGGACGGAGAAGGACATTACCATGTTACAAACCTTCCAGGTGAAATCTCCTGACCCTAATTCTTCCATCTGCCTAATGCACGTATCAGTTTGTATGATATGTGCACAGTATCCTGGTGATACCTCTCCAACTCTAGTAATCCTATTTCCTAAGGTATATCGATACCGAAAAGATTTTCCTCTACTGGCTATATGGCGTACGAGCTCTGTATCTGTAGGCATTCTATCTGCTCTGTGTGAAAAGGTCATGGTAAGGTTGCTCCATGACACTTCCCAATTTCCCGGTTTTCTGGGATTGGAGATGTTAAAACATAAGAGGGACCTATCCACATGGTATTGGTGGAGCTTCAAACTAGGAGGGCTGGAGATGTTAAACCTCCGGTCCACCGGTCTCCCACCACTTAGCTCAAGTACCTCCCCTAACGTTAAAGGAAATGGTACTAGCCCTGATTTGCTGTGACCCTGAGGTACTTGAGAGCATACCCAACAATCTGTTTGGTTTAACACGTTACCCACTAAGGAGTGATAGTCACTCAATGGATGCCGGTCTATATGGATATTAAAACTAGATTGGCATTTCTTTATGCATCCATCTTCAACCAGATTATCACAGAGCCTACAGATACAATTTTCTTCAGCCAACAATCCATCACAATTTCTTCTATCGGATCGTTTTCTGATACTCGCCTTTGCTTGTTGGTTTGGTTGATCTTGGAAAACTACGCCTCCATCATCATAATCGGAACCCATTCCAGAACCTCTCTCAACCTCTATGGTACTCTCGCCGGAACAGACTGCTCTGGTCAACATCATGGTTAACATCAAAATCCGGATCACAGTCTCTTGGGGCAAGTCCATCTTTGAGGAGGAAAATAGAGAAGAATGAGAAGGGGGAAAAAGAAATTTTAAGGGAGAGGGGCTGGGAAGTGGAGAAAAACAATAAAAGGGAGAAGGGAGTCGACAACTGCTTTCGGTCTTCAAGGCTCAGGTGCCGCCTCAGTCCTCCTGGAACAGACACTCCAGTGATACAACCTCTACCGTCTGTTCCTTATCACGAGACTTCTCTGGATCAGCAACCTTTTTGCAGTGGGATGAATGGACCCAAGTCTCTCTCTCAGCAACCTTCAATGCTGTGGTGCTAGTCAATAAGACCTGGTATGGTCCTTCCCATCTATCAATAAGACAACCTGAGCGTAGGAAATTTCGTATCATTACATAATCCCCAGGTTCAATGTCATGACAATTACTATCTGGTAAATCAGGAATCATCAACTTCAGATTATCATTTTGATTCCTCAACTGCTTACTCATGTTAATCAAGTACTTTACAGTTACTTCATTGTTACATTTCAAATCATCCTGAGGGTTAATCATGACATGCGGTTGTCGACCAAACAAGATTTCAAAGGGAGACAGATTAAGAGGGGACCTGGGAGTGGTTCTGATGCTATACAAAACAATGGGTAAAGCTTCTGGCCACGT